>NC_051290.1:9311951-9484451 GCF_015220745.1 Sebastes umbrosus
TAAAGTTCCAAAGTTGCATTAATGCGTTAAAAAAAATGAGTGGCGTTAAAACAAATTTGCGTCAACGTGTTATCATCGTGTTAACTTTGACAGCCCTAATTAAAATTAGTGGACGTGTTTTAACATGTTTACTCAGCCATTTGTATAATGTCTTTGTCACATGTGACATTATAACCCTGACGATGTCATAGTGATGTCATCAGGGTAACCTCAGTTTGGGCTTTTTTACTGAAAAACCTGCGTTACAAGCTGGAGATGTGTTTGAAAAATGTAGGTGCTTTATCAGGCAGGAAGGGTCTAATGGAAAAAATGCATTATGGGAAATGTAGGAAGTCAGGATGCCTCTGCTTTATGAACTTTATGGAAGTGCAGTCTAAAATCACTTTTTAATTTCCATTCTTTAAGGTCGTAAAACGTTCCCTTCTTGCGTCTCATCATCAGTTTTCATAATTTACAGTTTCCCTGAGTCTGTATTTAGATTCAGCTCGTCAGTGCTGAATGTTGTCTTTCGCCAATTAACACATTTTAATTGTCTGTCAGCTTAATTTCTATTCAATCGTGTGTGATGCTGAAAATCGCTTCGTCAGGCAGAAACTATGTTTTGATATGAGCTTTGATTACATAATTTCCATAATTTTTTCCCTAAAGCATTTAGGCTACTTAATTATTACTGCAAATTACAAAGCTTTGTCATCCTAATCGTATTATTCTATAATGAAACAAACAACCGCTGTCATCAGAAAGTGAAATTGCTTTAGCTGATGCTAGAGAGGGAGGACATCTGAAATCACAAAATTGCATTTCTTTGGTCCCTCACATCCTCAGTAATTAATGTAATGTCCCCAACAAATGTCCTAGTTCCTCTTGTTTGAGTAACCACGGTGACCAGCTGTTTTAGGAAATTACTGAGTCTTTTTAAATTATGAAATTTTAATATTTGTGAGTCATTTTTAAAGATTTACATCTTAAGTAGAAACCAATGGGTTTGGAGCTGAGAGGCACTGACAGGGTAGGAAGTCAGAACGCATTAAGAGACGGTCTAACACATTGTTGGTTTTGGTCTTTTCATGCGGTTTGTTGACGATAATGAAATATGGAATAACACCAGACTCATCCTTTATGTTTTTAGACAACACACATGCTTTGCTTTAATTGTTGATTTGACTTGTTCTTATCACTGCTATCAAAGGATCGACACATCAACTTAAAATGTGACTTCCGTCATCAGACACATCCTTCCTTATTTATTTATTGCCGTCCTTTTTGTGATCCCTGTATACTCCAGCAGTTGAAGCTGAGAGTGATGTGTGTGTGTGTGTTTGGCTGTGTGTGTTTGAATGTGTTCTGAAGCTAAAAGTCAAGACAAATTTGCCATCATAGGAAAAAACAGGATTGGATTTGAAAGCTGGTTGAATTGTGTACAGGCTGATAAAGTATGTTTGGTGTTCATCTACAGTTGAGACTTTATCTGTGTAACAATACGATCCTCACGTTGCCGTTTACTTTTGTGCGTGATCCAATGGAAGAATAAAAGAAATGTCCAAAAAAGAGACCACTGATTTGATAAATGAGCATCCTGTTTCCATGGTGATAAGAATATATACATATTAACAGTGCAAAAATATCTATGCGGGCATGTATGACTTTATCAAATTATTACTAAAAAATAAACCTGAAACGCTAACAAGGCATAGCAGCTGCAGTGTGTACATGGCAGAACAATAAAACTGTACATGTGTCAAATGTGAAGTGATGTCGTTCTTTCTAACGGCAGCCTGGAAGGAGTTCAAGCTAACTGGTGTTGACGGGTGACGTCCAGACTTTTGGACAGTGCATAACTAACAATGGACAGACTTCAACATTTGTTTCATTTTTCCACAGTTATTCCAAGTTGTGTGTGCAGCCTGCTCCACACATCCCAGAAAGCCTGGCGCACATGCCTTCTGAACGCTGGTGTCGATGTATCCATCGCCAATGAGGTACTGTAGTTGGGTCATCCTCTTGGCTACCACTGAGAAAAAGCATTGCAAAGCTCCTAAACTGGCTTAGTTGGCTGGAATTCTGCTCCTTTTGGGATGAAGACAGCCACTCTGCTCTTTGCCACTCTGAAGGGATGCACTTGTTCTTCCAGGCTGTTCTCTTGAGGTTCCACAGGGTCTTCAGCACGTAATAATGATAGTAGCATTGATTGTCAAGCAGGGCCACGACAGCAGACACAACCATGATCCAGGTATGATCCAAATATATGTACACATATACGATATGTATGTGTGTGTATGTGTGTGTGTGGGAAACGAAGACCAAATTAAACAAGTACAAACCAAGTCATTTGGCATAAATCACACATTTTATTCGATATTACTAAAACATAGATCAGGCTTGTCCCATCGTGGTAACATTATATACCAGTGTCCCGTCAGGAATTTCAATGCATCTTAAAAAGATAAAAACAAACTGTGGTGTGTGAGGGACAAATGTGATTCAACAAAAAGAATGCAAACTGTTTTCCAAGCAAAAAAAAAAATCTCAATACCCTTAACGCCAACATAATCATCAGTGGACACCCTGTGACTTTATCTTCAAACTGTTCCCTGTGCTTTGATTCTGGAGTTTAATTTCCCATTCGTTGTTTTTTTCATCCTAATCTTCAGTGTTTTAAATTATGAACCTTTAGATATGAATCTGCAAGTGATGCCAAAAAAACCCTTTCCCTTTCATTTAACAGTGATATGAAAATAACACAATAGAGTAACATAACAAGATCTATAATGGTGATTTACTGCTCCGTAATTCTGGCTAAAAATCAAATTCCCTCGTGACAAAAATGAACTAACTAATGGCTAACTTACTTCCAGAACCAAAAGTTTCAGCTGAATTTGTCTTTCCCTGTCAGTATCAACATCATGATTCTACTTTATTCTTGTCCAGTGTAAAAACATGGTGCTGTAAAAACATTGGCATACACCAGTTGGACGTAGAGTAGCACAGAATAAAGGTGGGACTCAATCAAGGTTGAAAGGGCTTAAAAGGAAAGCACTAATAATGATAGGTGGAGGAACAGGCATCAACATCACAATACCAAAAGTAAACACAACAAAATAGCTGATAAAATTCACATAATTAGCTCCTTATTGTGTGGAAAATTGAGCGGAAAGAGTCACAGAATGGCCTTTAAGAATTCTATGCAGGTCTATACATTCTATCATAAGAGACCGCGATGATGGAAGTCCGAACAGACAAAATAAAACATGTTTCAATTGACTTTCCCTTTTAAACATGTAGTTAAAATTCCTAGTAAACATACTTGGTGCCAGTTGGCAAACCAGAAAACACATTTGTAAAATTAGCCATATTGGATACTGCTAAAAATGAAGCAAAGAGAGAGCGATTTACATCAATTACCAAAACTTATACATCACCAAAACAAAAGCAAGCTTTTGCCTGACCTCGGCAAATTCTGAAAAGATACATGAGTAAAAAGCAGATATGTGATATATTGGTCGTCGTGCCCAAAAGGCGAAAACATCACAACAGCTCATGAATCTTCAATATGTGCAATATTTAAATGATAAACTGTCACTACATGACTGGAAGTTTCACATATTTCAACCAGCCCATTAAAAATGAATCAACTGGAACGACTTGTTCCTCTGAAAACCTCTTCTATTGATCTAAAAAAAAACTCCCATAACGAACACCACACACTCTCACTACAAAATGATATTGTCAAGACTTGAAGTTTTACCCTCGTTTAGTTTTTTTTTTTAACATGTTCAATAATCTTCAGTCCAGCAGCGACAATATGTAAACAACACACTGAGTGGGCAGAGCTCTAGCTATCGTGGGCAGGGATTGGCTGAGGAATCTGATAGACACTTGGTAGGCGGGGTCTGTTTAGCTGACTGTTGTAGGCTGGAGGGTGTTTGTGGTCAAAGATGGTCCTCTCAACTGAAACACAAATCACATGTGGATTAATGACGAGATAAAAAGCCCTATGCACATTTGAATCATGATATCTCACTTCATTTTGTCCTGTAGTTTGTTTTCAATGTCAAATATTTTCTTTACTTTTCCTTTTGCTTGATATTCTTTTTTTGAAAATAGAATATCTAATTTTTCCCCAATGGGAACCATTGAGTTGGAATTAAACTCTACTATGAATTTTTTTTTAACATACTATACTACGACTTGTTAAAACAATTTCGACATACTATACATTGACTTTTTTTTTTGACTTACTATACTATGACTTTTAAAAAAAATTTGACATACTATACAATGGCTTTTTTTATTTTTTCAACATACTATACTATGACTTTTTTTTAAAAAACTTTGACTTTTTATTTTTTCGACTTATGTATTATGACTTTTTTGACATACGATACTATGACTTCTTTTCATGAAATTTACGACATACTATAATATTACTTTTTTTCATGAAATTTACAACATGCTATACTATGACTTTTTTTCAACATACTATATTATGACCTTTTTTTCAGAAAATTTTCGACATACTATACTTTTACTTTTTTCCATAAATCTTTTGACATACTAGTCTATGACATTTCTTTCCATGAAATTTTGGACATACTATACTATGACTTTTTTTATTTTTTCAACATACTATACTATGACTTTTTTTTAAAAAACTTTATGACTTTTTATTTTTTCGACTTATGTATTATGACTTTTTTGACATACGATACTATGACTTCTTGATATTTTTTCGACATACTGCACTATGAGATTTTTTCGATATATTATACTATGACTTTTTTTCGACATACTTTACTATGACTTCTTTTTATTTTTTGACAAACTATACAAAGACTTTTTTAAATTTTCTTCATTTACTATACTAGGACTTTTTTTGACATACTAAACTGACTTTTTTTTTACATATATCACTATGACTTTTTTTTCCATAATACTAAACTATGACCTCAATTTTTCTGACATACTATACTATGACTTTTTTTGACATACTATAATATGAGTGTTATTTTTTCGACAGACTATATTATGATTTTTTATTTTTTCGACACACTATACTATGACTTTTTTTCATGAAATTTTCAACATGCAATACTACGACTTTTTTTCGACATACTACACTTTGACTTTTTTTTTAAGAAATTTACCAAATACTATACAAAGACTTATTTTTCATAAAATTTTCGACATTCTATACTATGACTTCTTTTCATGAAATTTACGACATGCTATACTATGACTTTTTTTCAACATACTATACTATGACCTTTTTTTCATAAAATTTCCGACATACTATACTATGACTTTTTTTTTGACATACTATATTATGACTTTTTTCAACATTTATAAATACTTTTTTCTTAAAGTCCAAAGTTCATTATTTTGTTAATGTGTTTACGGTGCATATTCTTGATGCGTTATACCTCATATTCACTACATATTGTTGGTGCCCCGTGTGAGGCTTATTAATTATCATTAAATATGTTGGTACCCTTTAAGGCATTCATGCTACAGCATCAACAGCAAATCAAAACAAGCAGATCAGATCATTTGAATAAAAAATATAAATATGATAAAATATCCATAAAAAAATATTAGATTGTTTTGTAGAAAAATCTGCAGCAAGACAAGAAAGCATTGGAGGTGAAAGACAGAGAGGATGACAAGGGAGGAGGTGTTGGCCTTACTTGGTGGGCACGGTGGGCGAGCCGGAGCGGTGGAAGTGGATGTTCTGCCACTTGCTGTCGCGGCGGTGCCAGATGCGGGTCTCCTCTGACTGCATGGTGCGAGGCATGCCGTTGCTGTCGATGTACTGGGTGAGGCGGATGTAGGCGATGCAGGCAGCCTCGTCCCCAATCAAGTGGACATGGGGGTTGAGCAGGATGGTGTGGATGGGCTGCTTCACCTTGGATAGAGCTGCAGAGGAGAAGAGCACGGATGAAGGAGACGAGGAGGATAAGACTTAATATGACAG
This sequence comes from Sebastes umbrosus, assembly GCF_015220745.1. Taxonomy (NCBI): domain Eukaryota; kingdom Metazoa; phylum Chordata; class Actinopteri; order Perciformes; family Sebastidae; genus Sebastes; species Sebastes umbrosus. The sequence goes on from NC_051290.1 coordinate 9,317,923, forward strand.
CTCTTTAGACGACTACGTCTGAGGTGCAACTGAACACTGAGTGAATCAAGTCTACATTTACTAGTTTCCTTTTCATCAGCAGGGTCTGAGCCAGGGAAACATCAACCTAAGAAGTAATGCTTTTATCATTGTTACAATCCCCAAACATAAATGTTGTGTTTCAAACACTCATTTTTTACCATTCTCAAAGTAGAAGCGGTGGAAGTCGGTGCCCTCCACCAAGTTGCCCAAAGCCTCCGGCTCAAAGGATGTGAGGCCAGGATCACATATCTTCCTGAAATATCATACCAGACATATTAGAGTCAGGGAAATATTTGGTTTAACAGGTGTCAGATATTTTGAGTCGTAAGTAAATTAAACCAGTTGAACTAACGTGTAGGCTTCAAAGTCGCCGTTGTTGATGGCCTCAATCAGCTGCTCAGTGACTTTAATGATCTCCTGCTTACGAGCTGAGACACAGAGACAAAGAGAAACAAAGGCATGTTAGATTAGATGGAATACACAAACCCCTGATCAATATGAAAAGAAGCACAAATTAAGGTTAAAAAATGGACCAATGTGTAACATCAGGACAACATCGACCCAAAATCACAACATCCAGGGACTGAGGTTCACGCAGAAATACAGTCACATAGAAATGAATGAAGGAAAAGACTGGTAGGAAGTTAGTCAGCATGGTTCAACATAGAACAACATCAAAATTACCTTTCATGCTAAGTAGGTAAGCTAGGAAACAATGAATGGAGAGAATAAGTGCTTTTGTTGCGGTTTACTAAAAGTACACCCACCACTGACATTACACTATGGAGATGACATAATGGAGTCAAACACACACACACAGACCAATACTGTAAATCCATTTTTACCTTCAACAGCTTGAAGTCCACTGTTGTTCCCAGCTAACTGAACACTTACAGTCTTCAGACTGAGCTGTGCACTGATTCCCTCAAGTGACAATAAAAGCAAAAAAGAACTAACTGCAGAAAGGTGAGACATGTTCTCTAGTACACTTTGCTTTGTTGGTTCGAGACTAAAACTAGCAGCTGCAGCCTCAGACAGGCTGGATACATCCAGAATACCCTCCTCTGATTGGCTGTTTTCATTGAAATCCTGACACAGCAGAAATAATGTTGTGGACTTTACTTTGCAAATAGAAACTTAATACTGACTGGTGTTTACAGAGACACTATCAGTTTTCTAAAGGGGCCCCACGGCTTTTTACTTTTTACAAAACTGCACAATAATTTGGCAGATGATTTGTCCGAATTGTAATTTATATTATTCACACATTCACACACATCAGGAGCAATTAGTGTTTCTGCATCTTGATGTGTAGATGCCGTGTAGACCAAGCCTGTGTTTAATGGAGGTGCTCTACCACCACTATAGCTGCTTGATCTTGAATTGATAGTACTGTATATAAGAAGCTTTAACCTGAATCCAGCCTGTTTGTTTGGCGAGGTAGAGGAAACACCTATGCTAAGGCGCGACTGCCGTGCACTCCTCTCTGGTGCCACGTTTTTCTATCATTTTTTTTTAGACGCACACACAATTTAAAATATTCTCAACTTTTAAAAAATAAAAAAATATATATATATATATTCATATTGTTCCCTGATTTGCTTGTTTTAATTTGCTGTTGATGCTGTAGCATGAATGAATTAAAGGGTACCAACATATGTAACGATAATTAGTACGCCTCACACGGGGCACCAAAGTATGTAGTGAATATGAGGTATAACACACCAAGAATATGCATCTTTAACACATTAACATATTAATCAACTTTGGACTATAAGAAATAATTATATTTCTTTTTTAATATAAGACTCTGACCTTGGAAAGAGCAGTTCATTATGATTATAATGAATTCATGCTCATTTTGTGGTAGAAATAGTTTGCTTTGAGTAATTGTTCCACCACTGTACGCAGCAGCAGCAGTATATCAAATATCAACTTAAATCCCAAACGTGTGTATTGTACTGCAGAAACCCACATAATGTTAACAAAGCAGAGAAAGACGTGGCAAATCCTTTTTTGTCAGAGTGCTTCACTCCTCCTGTCTCTCTGAAAACACTCAGTGAGAAGAAAAGAAACACAATCTAAAACAGGTTTTTGATGGTATTCATCAGAGTCACTCAGTATGAAATCGGAGTTGTAGTACTAGCAGTATGAAGAGCTTAGCCTCTGTCAGTAGAATACCGTCAGGCTCCACAGTATCTGTGGAGTGGAAATAATGTCCTTTGAGCTTCTGTCAGCTGTATGATAAATAGTCTTTTCCTCTGGGATCTCTTATTAGAGCATGGACAGAAAGATGGTTGGCACGCATACACTCTAATAGACAGAAACATACACACACACACACACACACACACACACACACACACACGTAGCAGATGGTGATAAACACAAAGAAACGGAGCAGATAAAGTGATCCTTGGCAGGAGCAGGACTGTTCAGCCAAAAGCAACAAAGTACAGAGTCTTTTACTGTAACTGTAGGAAGAGCTGATGTTCACATGAGGACACAAACACACAATATGGACTATAAAATACTAGACACGGTCTGAATCTTAGAATGCATTAATGTTGGTTTCTGTGCAGGAAACACTGATATTATTGCCAGTAAAAAAGGACCTTTTTTTTTTTTTCTCGATACCTTACTTAGATCTCCTACACATCACTTCTTTTACATAACAAATGAAGCTTGAGTAATGTTTTCTTCAATTAGGAACCTGAGCATATTTCTTCTACATCAGCTGTTAACTCTTAACAGCCCAAGGCCATGTTTGACTTGACTACCAGGAGTCTATATATGCCATATCACATGAAGCAAAGTGTTACAGTTCAGTCTACACATCCTGCCATGAAAATAAAATCTTTGATTATAGATAAAAGTTCCTCAACAAGTCCAAGCCTCGATAAGCTGCTCAATTAAAGCACAGAACGCACACACACAGCCATTACGATCATCACCAGAAATAATGAACTATACTGTATGTTGAAAAAAAAACATAGTATAGTATGTTAAAAAAATAAAAAAAAGTCATAGTATAGTACGTTGAAAAAAAGCCATAATATAGTATGTCGAAAAAAAGCCATAATATAATATGTCGAAAATAATCATAGAATAGTATGTTTAGAAAAAATGAAAAAGGTCATAGTATAGTATGTCGAAAAAATTAAAAAAAGTCAGAGTATAGTATGTCGAAAAAAATACCAAAAAAATGTCATAGTATATGTTGAAAAAAAGAAAAAAGTCATAGTATAGTATGTGGAAAAAAAAAAAAAAAAGTGCTAGTACAGTATAATGAACTAAAAGGACAAAATACCTGAGAGTCTGCGTCACAACCCCACCAGTAACGAAATTGCAGATACTCGACTATAGAAGGTTTCTCAGTTTTTACAAAGCCTGTGTTAGAGCCATTGTTTTTTAGTGAAAATAATGAAACATTATAAGATGGAAAAATCATTCTCATACCCAAACTAAGGCCACAACCTGTGAGGAGGGGTCAGGTCAGAAACCACCAACTCTCTCCAGAGAAGGTAGGGTGCTGTGACAGCTTCTGACCTGTGAGGGGTGCTATGACACAGCAGCTCTGCACTAAGACTCAGTGGACGAGGTGTGGTTCCGTTTCAAGTTCATTAGTCCCACAGAGGTCTTTTTAATGCATTTATTTGTTTTATCTAAGTGCCACATTTTTTTTCAGAGCACGGGACATTTTAAAATGGAACATGATGAGCTGAAGCACTTAAAGTTAGGAGCTGAGTTAAGGTGACCCTGGTCTGAGTCTGGAGATAAATCCAAATTGTAAAAGCCTGTCATGTTCCTTTGATGCTGTAATAACTAAAAAGAAATGTATTAGAACTATGATGATACTACGATTACTGAGCGATGACTGTCCTGAACACCGTACAATTCTGCCTTTTTGATTATATCCTAGGTACAGTACTACAAAACCTAAACCCTACAGTTGAAGAACTACAAATAGGCTGTGACTTAGGTTTTTTTGTAAATGACCTAATCTAATTAAAAACTGCTCTCTACCTGTAACAGACAACATGATGTATATCTGTCTTACTGTTGACACCAGCACTGTCTACACACTGGGAAATAGACTTACATTGGGAGTCGGTGGGGCCCTGGCCGGGCAGGGGCACACTGTGCTGGGGGCCGGGCCCCTGCGTGAGGGTGTGATGGGGGCTGCAGTGGCATGTGGTGGGATGGTAAGAGGTAAAGACCAGAAAGGAAGATGTGAAGAAGAGAAGCAGGTAGACAGCCATCAGAGCCAATGGGATGTACTGGCAGCACTCCTCGCCACTGGGCCAAACACTAGGAGAGTACCAGCAGGAGCAGGAGGAGGAGGAGGAGGAGGAGGAGGGGGAGGAGGATGAGGAAGACAATGAGGAGGAGGAACCCCTGTGAGAGGTGGAGTGGTCTAAGTGCTTAAGGTGATAGATCTGGGGACTGGAGGATGGAGAGTGTGCTGAGATGAAACACGGGGACAATGGATGGATGGAAAGAAATGTGGACGAAGCAGGAATGACAGGAAGACATGAAATGGAGAATGAATGAAAAGCATGCAGGAAATGACAGTTTGTTCAAAGCCCCCCCAACTCTCCCACCAGCTGTAAACAAATGAAATGTCCAGGGATGTGAATATGGAATATGTTGGAGGTGATGCAGGAGCATCACAGTAACTACTAAAGACACAGTTTTGGTCAGTCAGATGAAAAGATCAAGATCAGTTTCATCTCTGTATTTCAAGCAGCAGCGGGCGTTTGTTGTCAGACTGTACACTACCTGCCTATAAAGCAGCAAAGAGCAGACAAAGTTAGCTATTCTGAAGGAGAGTCAAACATCTAGAAGCTAAAGAGACACATATTTTTCTTTGGTGGAGACCAAATCGGAGCTAAAAAGACAGTGAATATTGGACTTATTGACTTGTGGTTGACTTATTGTTCAACCACCAGTTGAACCAGTTGACTGCTAATGGTCTGTGGATGTGTAAATAGACACGTTAGCTTTAACAACTCCAACAATACGACAGATGTTGTATTTTCAGCTTGCTGTGGAGTTCATTCGCCCCAGAGAAGCCCCATTAAAGAAAACAAATAATAAAGATTTAACGTACCTTTCCCCATGAAAATACCTCCTAAGTACATTTTTTCCCACCATTTTTCAACCAAGCCACCAAATAAAACAAATACTGGCCACTTTATTAAATCCATTTAATGCAAAGGACATTAGACACTCTAACAGGAAGCCATCGACCATCCATCATTCACATCGGTGCAAATGAGTCCATTTCAAGAAATAAGAAACTACTAGTTGCCCTCATTGAAATTCCTGAACTGAACTTTTATCTTCCCTCTCTCTGTCACAGACAACTCTCCACAAAGAGCTTACTGCCGAAATCACAAAAGATGTCAAGATTAAAAATCCTCTGCTAATTTCTAGATTTCTAAGCGTCTTTGAATACATGAATACCAGACAGAGAAATGGCTGATGTAAAAGAATAATAGCAGAAAGACCTGATGAGGGGATAATGTCTTCCTTGGAGAAAAAACTGAAGACATGCTACTGAACATTATCATAAGTAGAGCAGTGTAAAGCAGTTTCAATCCAATCAGCCATGAATAACAATGGAGGCCAATATGAAGGACAATGCCATGTCCCTTAAAGGGACTGTATGTAAGTTTTTACACGTATAAACGTGTTTTAATTTGGTTGTATCCTAACCTAAAACATGACACCTTCCGTGACTTTCTGGGCATCCTCTATCAGCCTGTAGACTGCTTTAAAGTGAAGAATGTGGGACTTGTTTTATTCCGGGAAAATCCAACGGATGGGACACCCTGCGCGCTCACAAGTGCCTTTACTCTCTTCAGCTCCGCTTCAGGGATAACAGTGTGCAACCATAGCTAACGTTTGGTTAGAAATGGAGTCCGCTAATGCCAACAAACGGAAAGTTATATCGAGTGAGGCCCGTCTTGCAAAACAGGAATGTGACCGACGTCAGGGAGGAAACTAGGATCATCGGCCGGGTCTTCGTTTCATGGAGGGACCTTCGTTTGGTTTTGGGAATCAAAACGGACCCTGAGCTTTCAAAATTCCTACTTGACAGGTAAGCTAACATTAGTATGTGAAATATACAGTGATATTGTGGTTTTTACTTTCAATCACGATCAGTCTTGTGTGTGTGTCGCCTCACTGTTTTGACCGATGCTCGCTCGCGTCTACGTAGTGCGAGCACAAGCGCGAGCAACAGGACGCTGACTGTCGTTGACGGCCACAGGTGTCACTGTTAACAAGCGATTCTTACATATAGCCCCTTAAATGGGCCTGTTAATGTACTGGAAGTATGGAAGCACGTATGCTGGCATTCACACACACATACTGCAGGGAAAAATGTGAATGTGAGGAGCCTCAGGAAATCAGAAAATGCTCATATGACAAAGGATAAACACATTTACTAAATGTAAAAGCTGTGGAGAGATTCGTATCTCATTTGTCTGGCAGATTCTCCGTTCTAGCAAAGGTCAGTAACAATGAGAAAAACACAGACAGAACGTCACACAATCACAAATCAATTCCACTGGAGCAAATATCTCAAATATCCAGTCCTTCCCCCGATACTTGTTTGTTATACTACAGCCTTTGAACTGGCAGGTATCAGGTGTCTGTCTGCTCATACAGAACAGAACACCTGTCCCATAGTTGGTGGATATTATTCAAGTGCCCACAGACTACCAGAACTCTGGTTATTGCATTTGCAGGGGGGTAAATAGTAGGTCAATCCTCCATGGTTCAAGTAAATGGTACTGGGCCAGCAATGGCATGCAAAATGAAGCACTATGGACCATGACAAGTTGAAACATAAAGACAATAAATAACATGCAACAAATTCATGCAATAGACACAACCAGTTACAGGGTGCTGTCCAAACCTAATGATAAAGTGAGCCGGTGCACCCAAAGAGGGGAAACGAGAGGTGACCTTAAACTGTGAGGTTAAAAAACGTCAAGACGCAGCACTTGTTAAAGAGTTTAGAGGAGAGAGTTTTAATGGAGGTGCCTGGGAAGTCGTCCTGCTAACAGAAGGCTGGTTTGTGTTCGGTTAGTGTGAACCTGCCTACCTCTCACGTCCTCGTCCTCGATGGTCGTGTTGGCGCTCTCACTGGACTCCTGTGGAAACGACAAATAAGAGACACGTGAGTACAACCAGACTGACACAAAAGCACAAACAAGCTGAGGACAGACATTTGAGTTCAACTGAGTCACAATCTCACTGTTACCCAATAGATGGTGAGAGGAAACAATGCAGACACTATGCTGAGATAATAGAGGAACTGACAGTAACTTTGAGAGTGTCAACAAATATGATCAATCCGTGGATTATTGTTTCATTTAAAAAAAAAAAAAAAAGCACAATATTGCATTGGTACAAGTGAATAAAAAACTCTCTAATTAAACTCTCTTCATGTATGATACTACACAACACTTACTATGCACAAGGACACATACTGTACGCTACACTATGAGCTACACCATCATGTCACTGCACAAAGCAAAAGATGCGAGCATGCACGTGTTCCCACACGGTTTATCTGATGGACTAAACATGATAACGTAGACCTGCACAGACATGGTAGATGGACTCCAGGCTATTCTGTTTAGGCTTGGAACAGCTTTTGGTATCCATGGTATTGCATGGTCTTTACTCTGCTCCAACCGCATGCATAATCCCTTTTGTCGCGCGACTATAAAACCCACTATCATTTCACAATGACAGTACATGCTTTCGTTTTATAAAAAGGTTTAAAACACGGCATGAAAGATGACACAAACTCAATTTTCATGTTCAGATCTGACATGATAACAAAGTAAGAAATAAACACAATTGTACACTTAGATGACGAATGGTAAAGAATTACATGCAACAGTTTAACAGCATGCAATATTCCACAGAAATACCATAGACCCTTGTTTTTATGTTTTAGTGTCAATAACATCCAATGGCACACAAACATCACCAGCAGCAACATTAAGGCTCTACTCTACACATCAGCAGCAGACTACAGCTTCAGACCAGCATCTGATCAGCCGTATACCTTGTTTCCATCAGCAGGGTTGTGGATAACAGTGGTTTGGGGCTCCTGATTTGAGAGGACCAACAGTAGGAAGAGAGGTCGGTGCAGAACCAAAGTGAGTTAGGAAGAAACGTATTTTGCAAGAAAGGAAAAGAGAAAAGGTGAAGGAAGTAGGGCAGATTGACATAATTGCTATTAAGGGGAGAGAAAGTCGGTACTAGAAACAGAATCTCTACAGCATACTATAGATACATGGGATGTTATGGCAATGGAAGTTGTGACTATATTCCCGGAACATCAAGTATATCAAGTCTTTCACCACAGATGATCGAGTGTTACCAACACTGATGACAACATGACAATAACTGATGATGAACACAGACACCATGGAGATGAGACGTCTATGTGGCTTCCTGGCAAACAGCCGTAAAATACAAACTTCTCTTTTACTACAGCTAAAATATCCATGAAAAAGGTTTACATGAATGTGTAAAAGGCAGGCATTTCACCACTTACATAACAGATACATCAAACATATACCTGAATGACTCTAAAGAGACGAAAGAAACCATCGACACCGGAGACGACGGAGAGGTAACAGAGGTCAATTGTCATTGAATTGGATTTCCCCACTCACACACCTACAAAAAAAGGTTTGCTGTACACCGGTGCTGTAGTACTGTGTGTCCCAGCTGACATGTGTAACATGATTCACTTTGATTAAAATCCCTAAAGAGGTTGGGCTGTCTGTAGGTGAACTCTGTCACAGTGAGGATCATGTTTCCTGACAGAACTACATGGTCCCTAGTCCACCTCAGGAGAGAGATTTGTTATCTGTGCTGTAAGTGTGCATGGCTACAGTCCATGTATTTTTATATATACAAGTGAAGGATTTTTTTGGGTTAAAAATCTAATAGTTTTTTTGCATAGACAGTGTTAGGTGAGGGGCATCGCTAAGTTTGCGATGGCTGTGGAACTCTCCCGGTTGAACTATCAGTATTAACAGTAGTAGTAGTAGTAGTAATATTATCCAACACAGTCTCTGGAGGTAACCATAAAATTCTGTTGTGTGTGACGCGAACAACGAGCGGAAGCTTAAGATTAAGCTCTTTAGAAACCTGATAAACTATTCAAGTTTGGGTTCTGGGTCAATTTTGGATGAAGAAAGTACGGTGTGGTGTTTTCTTTGTTCCCATTAGCAACGATGCTCTGATTCAAGTCTCTGTCTGGCTCATGGGTACTGTAGTTTTCAGAACTATTTGGGATACCAAACCGACAGACTTCTCAGAAATGAAGCATAACATAAACCTATAATATCCAGGAGACTCAGCATTTCCATTTTAAAAGAATATTAAGGTTATTTACAATGGTAAGAGATACTTGAGGAGAAAGTGGCTCCTCCAACTACACGCATCTAAAAATCAACCCAACAGCAATAGTAAACCACTGCTGTCTCCAGTTTGGCTTGAAACCTGTGGCAACAGCACATTATACACAGTTGACACGCAATGGCTCCAGGGTTGCCATTACAGCCAGCATCAACAACAAAAGGAAAATGTAGCCCATGTACAGCAATGTGGCGATGCAATAAAGCAAAATCCAGAAGTGCGTGTGGACAGCTCATGGTTGTCACACGACCACTAAAAGACATCTGTGCTTCTTAAGCTTCATGGAAAAACAAAACAATCACCATGGACAATAAAGTGAGAAAGACACGGAGTTCGACAGAGCTAGTGAAGTCGGGACAGATGCCACTGAAGACAGACAAGTCATGCAAACATGCAGGCAGCAAGGCAGGGGAGACAGTGTACCAGAGAAGGAGTGAGGACAGGCTCTTTGGGACTGGTGACCACATTGGCCTTGTTGTTGATCTGGAGTGACAGAAGTGGACAGACAGGTAGACAGACGAGACAGGGCAGAAGTGACAAGCCTTAGTGTTCAAACAATCGCTCTTCACGCTGCTGCTGTGGAGGGAAAAGTGGAACGTTGTGTTCATGAGGTGGGAGTGTCAGCCCGTCACTGTGACTCATCCAGCTTCGAACAGGTCATTAGAACCCCAACAGTATACCATAAAACATCAGAACTGACTGCCATATCTCTGATAAGCTGTCCTCGTGTCTGAGACCTGGATAGGACACCTGAGATGATGCAGTATTATCCAACATAATGATGCTTCTATCTTCGCACAAGAAAATCTCACCAAATGTCTCATTGGATTGGATGGGTTTCTGTGTATATATAACAAATCATGACAGAAAGTTGAGGTGATAATATACAATATTGAATGAATATGTTAGCCTATAGCAGCTTTGTGAGGCTATACTATTATCACAGTGGGGATTTGAGCTAACTGCTTATGTCAGCATGATAATATGCTCAATTAATTCTGTACACCTGTCTACCACAAATGTATATTATGTCACATTTTATAGGATGATATGGCCAAAAAAATTATTTTATGTTTTTTTAGGGCTGTCCATCAATTAAAATAGTTAATCGCACATTTTTTCGGTTCAAAATGTACCTTAAAAAGGGAGATTTGTCAAGTATTTAATACTCGTATCAACATGGGAGTGGGCAAATATGTTTGCTTTATACAAATGTATGTATATATTTATTATTGGAAATCAATTAACAACACAAAACAATGACAAATATTGTCCAGAAACCCTCACAGGTACTGCATTTAGCATAGAAAATATACTCAAATAGTAACATGGCAAACTGCAGCCCAACAGGCAACAACAGCTGTCAGTGTGCTGACTTGACTATGACTTGCCCCAAACCGCATGTGATTATCATAAAGTGGGCATGTCTGTAAAGGGGAGACTCGTGGGTACCCTTTTAGAATTGACTCCACCAACTAAAGATACATTCACATTGGTTTTATTGAGTGGGTACATGTATTGCAGGATATTTGGAGAAGGCCCTTCCACACTGAGGTGTGAGATAGTACCTAGAACACTGTGTAGTCACTGAGGACGCTATGTACAGAGAACCTTGTCAATGACAAAATCATTTACACAGGAATCTGAATTATCAGGTTACTCTTTGTTCCATGTAAACATCACATCCTGTGACGAACCAGCATCAGGGGTAAGACGTGGCCACAGACTCAACAAAGCAGGAAAAAGGAAATGAATCAGTGTCTTGTAAAAACAAACGTTGGACTGTTGCCAGTAGATTGGATTCTAGAGATGTGGAAATAGTCCTGAAAAACTACAGCTACAGACAGATTTTTTTATGCTGGGGACACACAACATGACTCTTACTGGAGCCACAATTTTTAATGTCAGTTGTTTTTCCTGTGCATACAGCGTAGCGTAGTGTGACTTCATGGCCTCAGAAGGAACAGGAATTAGTCAGTGAGTCATGGTCTGAATTGGCCTCCTGCACTGGTTCTAATAATATGGTGCCGTACACTTACTAAGTATAGGCATTGCCACTGGTATGTCTCAATCAAGCTTGAATACACAAATATCTCCTTATCTGAAAACCATAAAGGGACTCTGAGGGTGATACAGATGCTGCACTGGAACTTGTTTTAAAAGGTCCAGTGTGTAGGATCTGACGGCAGCTAGCGGTGAGGTGAGCCGATTGCAACCAACTGAAGCCTTGTTGGAGAGCTACGGTGGCCGACGTGAAACGTGAATGGCCTTATCTAGGGCCAGTAGTTGTAAGAGTAGCGTGGGTCATTTGGATTATAGCACAGCCAGAGTGAAGTGAGTGGTGAAGCAAGAGAGAGAGAGCGGCGGCGGCGGCGACGGCGGCAGTGAGTAACGTTATCGTCTCCGACACAAGCAGGAAAAGTTAACTGAGTTTGGTTTGTCCATTCTGGGCTACTGTAGAAACATGGTGGACTCCGTGGAGAGGACCCGCTCCCTATGTAGATATAAAGGGCTCTTTCTAAGATAACGAAAACACAACGATTCTTATTATCAGGTGATTATACACTAAAGAAAACACACTTATTAATAGTATATTCCCATCTCCTCTATTTGCACTGATGGAAGATTAAATCAAAGACTTTTCAGTGATCTGCTCAACATCAATGTGTGCACAATGACATACTGTTGGTCTTGTGGTTGGAATAATATGGTTGGATTAATAATCAACCTCTTACTGTATGCTAACATGTGCTCCAATGGCTGTTGAGTTCACTAGCAGGGAAACAAGCTGGTCGGCTGACATGCTCATTTACAATATCAGATGCAGTGCTGCCGCCAGGATTTTAGAAAATACTATGGTCATGAGTCCACGTCCATTGTTAAACAGCGGGTAACCTGGAAGTAGTGCTACACCCGCTCCCTGCACTGTCTGTTCAGTCATGCGGTGCCTCCCCAGCCTCCAGCAGCCTGATGCAGCACTGAGGTGGAATGTAAACATGAGGGGGTTTTCTACTGCTAACTGACTATCTAGCCACTGCAGGAGTCAGTCTGGATAACAATCAGCAGCAAGCTCAGGCCTACCATCAAGTGTTCGACACCGTCCGTCTTCCTTTTCTGCGTTGAGCAGTCACAACACAACAAGAGAGAAAATTAACCTGTGCCTGACTGTGCGACCCAAACTCTCACACACATTTCAATGTACATTTCCTCATAAAAATGACAATTCACCACTTTTTATGTGGACATCCAATCAGTGTTGATAGTAAATGTAGTGACTGAAGCAGTAAATTCCTCAGTGCATCCTCAGCTGTCATATTTTGGGATGCCATTTTCACAGTTTGCAATACAAGTGAAGAGAACAAAGAAACTTTATTTACACAATGGAACTTCTGATTAAAGGACGACCCGCTCTAACCCCTGAGCCACAGCTGGCCCAACAACGGCGGCCCTGGATGCAGGAAGCACAACAGATTTTGCAGCTGAGAACTCAGCTTTCCGGGTCAGTACAGCAGCACTGAGGAATGTATTGCTTCAAATCGACTACATTTACCATCAACACTGATTGGACTTCCACATAAAAGGTGGCGGTTTTTCCCTTTAAGAGCTGGTGTGGGATGGAAAACTTCTCAGTAGTTTGTTTGGATTAAAAACATGATGATAGGAATCAGCATGAGAGCCATTCATTATAGTGACTGAAAAGACAAATAAAGGACGACCACCAATGCGAGCTTCAGCCACAGAAAAAGAAACACATTAATCATTCAGGCAGGCTTGATTAAAAGGGAAATATCTCTAAAATGAGCATCAGCCTTCGAAAAAGAAGCACTTCGAGATGAGGCAGCGGGATTCAGAGGACTAAAAATGTCCAATAGAATGATTAGAACCTGGTATAACCCACAAATCTGCAGCTCTGCTGGGCTCATTATTTTAGTTTTACAGCATATTGACTGAATATTTCAGTCTCAACGCTCTCACCAACCTGGTCTCCAGCAGCAGGCAACTGCTGTCAGTGAAAACGCTCTGATAAACTAACTGTAACCTGCTCTGCAGCACACAGCAGACACACACAGTTAGAGACCAGCTGGTGAACACAGTGGAGCATTTAGCAACTGAAGAAGACATATGTTTCTCATGGGGTGGGTGGAGACCAAAACAGAGCTAAAAGGGGGTGAATATTGGACTCATCAGGTGTTGTTGTAATGTTGCTTCATGGGGGCTAGATGTGTAATGGTCCGTAGACATGCTGCGTCTTGCGTGCTCCAATACGCCGTCGTTTCAGGGCGCGATGGCTCGACCCCAAGATAAAAATAGTTCAACAACTGTGCAGACAATGTGTCCTTAAGTCACATTAAGTAAAGTCTTTCTACAGCACAAATACTTTTGCCACAAAACTGAAACTCTCCACATCCGTAGAGACCATGGGGAACTACCTTTTCTGTGATTTGGGTGAAGTAACCCTTTAAAAGGGAAAAAAAACCTCAAGAGATGATAGTGTTGGGGATAGAGAGAAAAGATAGACAGAGTCTGGCTCATCAACATCCTAAACAAGGGTGAAATTGAGTGACAGATTTAGAGGCAGAGGGTGCTTTTCCTTGCTGGTGTCAATGGAGGATTGTCATCATATGACAGCTGAGAGGAGAATAGCAGAGAGATGGAGCCTATCTCCCCACCCTCCAATCATAATGTAATCATCAGTTATTAGTTTCCAATGATTTCCTCAGCTCTGACAACAGATGTTCCTCCTTCTCTCCCACAGATTGACAATACAGCGGGGGGATAATGACTGGAAAATATGTGTCACACCCACTTGGGGTAAGAAGAAATTCACTGAGGCAACTTGGGGGTCCTATTTTTACCACAAGCAGTAGCGTTGCTTGACTTCATTCATTGACTACAATGTTACAGTATTCAAAGAACAGCCTGCCGAGGTGTGGTGTGATATTTCCGTACAAGAAATGACAACAGAGACGTGTGAAGAGCGAGAGGGGAGCTGAACTTACTTTGACGCCATCCGCTTTTTTGTTCAGCAGGCTCTTGGCTACTGTTGAGAAAAAGATAACAATGAAAGGAAGTCAGTGGCCAGCTGGAATTAACACGTAACACACACACACACAGCCACACACGTGCATTATGTCTATTCAAGGCTGGCCAATTACTAGCAACCTCAAAGTAGGCCCTGCTACGACTGGAAGACGAGAAAAAATGCAAATGAAGTCAGGAGATGAAATCAAACTTAGTGAATCATTAGCCTGGAACGTGCAATTAGATCCATCAGACAGGCTGTAGGAGACACTGTGAGCAGCGGTGAGCAGAGGTCTGAGCTGTTCAGCTTCTCTTTTCTCAAGGATTTGCTTGTTTCATCTCAAACATGCTACAGAAACACTCATGATTTGTAAGCACTGAGCTAAATTCATGCGAGTGTTACTTTGGGTTTTGGTGGCAAATGAAGACCACCTGCTTTTCAGCTAACATGCAAAGACAGTCTGAGACACAAACAGGTGATTGGTAGCGGCAGGGAGAGCAGCACGGGGGCTCCGTGCATCCTCTGAGACAGTCTGGGGTTTTTTATTTGGCAGGAGTGATTTGTAATAAAATCAAATGTCTTTTTTGCAGCCATACTGGAGGAATGTTTTTTGAGGAAAATTAAAAAAAGGCAATAAACTGTAATATCCAGCTCAAACTAAATGATCCCAACAGGTGGAGTTGTTTTGTGTTTAGCCATAGCTGGTTTGGGCGGTATTATGGTATGCCAGGGTATTCTGTCATAATACAGACGCGCGCTTTCTCTGATGCTGCATTGATGTGATGTATTGTAGTGCACAGCACGCCACCAGAAGTCGGTGTCAATGTTGTAACAGTCAGCTGAGCTCAGAAAGACGACGACTGAGTGTGTTGGGTTTAGTCTTCCTCCAATTATAAAAGCAGTTTATAGCCACATGTTTTTATTCAGCTGCCAGTCTGCCACCACCGCCCGCATATCATCTCCACGCCCAATCTACTGCCGAGGCGAGGCCGTCTACATGGAGATCACATTTCAGTAGAGGCGTGCGGCGCATGTTATGTTTGTTTACTAGGAAGTTCATGTGTTTTTTGGTGTGACGAGATGAGACAGGATTTCACTACATATATAATATAATTATAATTATATAATTTATAATATAAATCTTGGGCGTATATTCATCAATGTATTGCCATGGTTATATACACACAGGAAGAATAGCTTAGGATCTTATTAAACTAACTCATAATTAATTGTTATACACGGCTATAAATATAACACCTTAACAAAAAAAATACAAATAATAATGATAATAATAATACAAAGTATTACATTGTAATTTGCGATAGCTGTTCTAATATTCTATCAATTGAAATATGTAATATTCATATCACATATAAAAGAAATTAACAGCCAAGGTACTGTGCCAATAGAGGCTAATAGCACAAACTACTATACGCCATGCTGAGTATGCTTTTATACTGTAGTACCACCACTTTCTGATCATTTACATGTTCTGTAAACAATTTTGTAATTTTGAAATATAAAATGTTTTCTTTTCCTCCAATATGGCCACCGATGGATGCACTGTGTAGGCAGAGAGCCCTGACTGGTAGAAGGTAGTAGACATGACATGCCTCAGTACTAAAAAGCTGCAGTTTAGTTTGACACTGTGACGAAGAACTCTTACCTTACGCATGAGTAACCACACAAGAGGGAAAAGGAAGGAAAGCAAAAGTCAACACTAAGGTTTACTGACACAATACGGCCAACTGACATTTTAGAATTTACACAAATAAAATGTGAACAAAACAAATGTAATCTTGACGGTCATTTGTCATCAAGAGAAACATCAATAACGTTCATCTTGCCCTTTAAAGGGGGAGCTGAAGATTGGACTGCATTGATCTGTCTGGTCATTCTGTCTGATGGTAACAACTGAAAAAGTTTAATGGGCTCAAAGGCCAGTGAAATTGAAAAAAAAAAAAGCTGCACTCAAAAGCAGCATTTAAAACGATACCTAAATACATGATAAAGACAGAGTTAAGGAGGTGTCATCATCAGTGCCTATAAGGACAGCATGTAGCACTGTACTATAAGTGGTAAGATCATCAATCCTCATTGGTTCAGTCCTACCTGAGAAGTTGCGAGTGGCCAGCATAGTAGTCAGGATAGCACCCTAAGGAGAGACATATGGACACTGAGACCAAATCTATTAACTGTCACATCAAAGTTGAATACATCATCTGAACATCAGATCTTCTGAGTGGATTTGCCCCATCTCGTTTAGCAGCTCCTGTTCGTCGCTCACCTTGAGTTTCCTCCTAGCGTTGAACTTCTTCAGGCACTCCACAGTCTCCTGTCTGTGCATCATGGACGCCACAGTGGAGCGTTGCTGTAAACACAGAGAGAGACACAGTGTAAGGTGTGTTCACTGACAGGTGTTTTTGTTTGTTAGAAGAAGACCTGAGTTGATTGCATTTAGTGATGACTGAAAAAGCAGATGTGAAAGTGCGAGTGTGAGTGTGTTTGTGTGACACCTACGCAGATCCAGGGGTGTTTGAGTGCATCTGTGGCGGTCACTCTCTTGGCTGGATTTATGGTCAGCATCTTGTTGATCAGGTCTTTGGCTTCTGGAGTCACTGTGTCCCACTCAGGAGAAGGAAACTGTTCCAAGAATGACATCACAAAAAAACAATTATAATGTCCAAAACAACCACTTCCAGTGTTAATATTAATCTAATACCTGGATTATGTCTACATATGATTTAGCAAGACTAGTGGTTCAGAAGTTATAAAATGCTTTTTGTTGAAACTGCCATGCCCTTCATTCACTTGTACAGAAACAAGTAAGTTGTGGTGTGGTCTGTCACCTTATAAAGGTCAGTGGAAGTATCTACCAATGTGCAACAATCCATGTTGGAGGTACTTTGGGGGCGGGGGCCGGGTATTGAACCTCCATAACTTTAGAGACCAACCAAATGCGTCATTGAGTTTTCAAGTGTCAGCTACTTAAAGCTACTACAGGGAACTTTCATTTTGTGTCGATTTCAGCGGTCCCTCTGGACAAAAGCGGCAGTGTTTCCGACCACCAGAGTCCCTTGAGACTGACTGCGAGAGAGAGAAAGAGAGTATGGTGTGTTTGTGTGTGTGTGCGTGTGGAACTCACATCATAAGCCCCTGCTTTAATCTGCTGGTAGAGTCTGTGCTGGTCCTCGTCCCAGAATGGAGGATATCCCACCAGGAGGATGTAGAGGATCACGCCTACACACACGCACAATCATTGTGATCCATAAATACATGTCAAGGCCGACTGTCTAGGAACATAACAGCAATGTTAATGAGTCACTTATCACATCAAATAGTCTATGATTTGAGCATATTTTTTTTGCTGAATGCAGTACCTGTGAGGCTTTCTGGACAATATTTGTCATTACTTTTTGTTGTTAATTGATTTCCAATAATAAATATATACATACATTTGCATAAAGCAGCATATTTGCACACTCCCATGTTGATAAGAGTATTAAATACTTGACAAATCTCCCTTTAAGGTACATTTTGAACAGAAAAAAAATGTGCAATTAATTTGTGATTAATATTAGTTACTAATTAAGATTAGTATCTGCAGTGTGTTTCTGTATTTGGTTGTGTTTTCTCTAGTTAAAGCGTTATTTTTCTTTTTTTCGAAATGCTGCGCAAGTGGTGTCAAATACGTGAAGATGTTTTCTGAATGTGCAGTGCGTTGAGCTCTAAGGGTCGCCGTAATAAGGTGAGAATCGAAGAACAAATATGATGTCTAAATAAAGAACGGTGTGGTGAGAGACACACACTGACTGCTTGTGTTTGCTGGTGTTACCAGAAAAGGCGGTTTCTGATTGGCTCGCCAGTTGCCAGGAACAGATGAAAGGGCCTCTATATAACGACGAGACAGGCTGACCACAAACACAACACCAGCGATTGTTCCTGTGGACTCGGTGAGTCAGCACAGGTGTGTTGAAAGGAGCATTTATATGTGTGTGTGTGTTTGTTTGACATTTCAGGTCCATCTCAGGTGCGTGTAATGAGCATCTGCAATGATTAGAGGTTGGAGCTCTATGTACTCCTCTGTGGTATGTGTATAATATGACAAAACACCCATTTGTGATTTTAGCGTGAGTTACTGTATGTGTGGAAATATTACTTGACAAATTAAAGCTTATCCAGCCGCCCAGTACTTCAGTGTCTCCGGTTATGGTGCCAAATTAAATCTAAATCATATCTAAGCCTTGCTGCCACAACAGATCTACAATGACAAAACAAGATAACAAAAGAAAAACTGGTATTGTTTTCTTAAAGCAGAGCTTTTCAGTTGGTTTCAGTGGTTTATTCATTTTACTTTAGGTCACTATAGTAACGGTGCACTGAGCAGTTGTATTATTTAGAATAAATCTGACTCAGTATCAGCAGGTATTCAGGATCTCTCTCTGTCTCTCCTTAATTACAACTCTCTGATTTATGGAACACAATGAGCCATAATGAGACATTGTGTGCGATATAGTGGATAATGATGAGCATTCAGAGTTAACCATATACACTTAGCTGTACTTCAGATTTGATATTGTATACACACTATATATATATATATATGCCACTTCTCATAATTCTATGATCCTTCTCGTTAAACAGAGTTATAATTTTGGCATTGTGTATACTTTATATTTGCACTCTTCCTACTTTTTTCCTGCAACTGCTGCACAACAATTTCCCTTGGGGATAAATACAGTTTTATCTTATCTAAAATAAACTAAAAAAGGAAAGACCTGATAGCACCGGTGCCAGTGGCTCTGTCTTTTGGTGTAGTGTGTTCTTTTGAAGTAGAGGCGGTGCCTTTGATAATCCCCAGGGAAGGCCTCTGATTGGTGGTTTCGAGCCAGGGCGTTTGTGTACATGATAAGTATAGCTGCTCCCATGGATGTATAAAGAGAACCGGATACAGCGTTGGGAGGCGGGATCCCGTTCATTCCTATGGGAGTTGCTCAGTGGCGCTTGAAGCGTAAATGTAAAGTACCCGGATCATCCAGCGATCTTCCGCATAACTCCGCCTCCCAGCCCTCGCTCCAACCGCGGTCTGGGTGTCATTCACATGAACGGAGGAAGGGAAATAACTCTGGATTCGGCTATTAATGCATTTTACAACATTTAAATAATGATGATTTAAATAAGGGCTATTAGAGTGTTCATACTGGGAAGTTGATTTGCCTCAAAAAAAAGGATTTGCCGAGTTACAGACGTCTCTTTCCCAATGTAAGTCTATGGGAAAAAGTCATTTTGGGCCCAATGGCATCACGTGACGGACACGGAAGTTGTAGCTCCACAAGGCTTCCCTCCAACAGTTAGCACAGAGTCTTACCACAGGCCCACATGTCCACTGGCTTGCCGTACGGATCTTTCCTCAGCACCTCTGGAGACAGGTACCCCGGTGTACCGGCAAAACCTGGAACACACACACACCATAGAGAACAACACCTCTATTTTAAGAAAAGCTTGAACAATGCCACATTAATTCTAATTTGTTTAGCCCGACACAGAATTCACCAGGTGCTGTATGTCGAGGTCTATCAAAAGCTTGTTAAGACCATCTCCTAAAAACAAAACATTTCACACAGTAGCTAAGGATCATTGGTACCATAAAGTACAGTTTATGAGCCGAGGTTAACAAGCTCCAAGGAAAACATTTGTGGATGTGTAGTTTGGCTCTTTACCAGCAACATGCAGCCTACTTTTAAAAAAAAGCCTTAAAGTGGCAGCAGAGACGTAGAACGACTAACACTAAAGTCAGAACACGCAGTGAACTGGTTCCAGATGGAGGCTGGCGCTGGGGGAATAGACCAATTATTTCCTCTGCTCTGCAGGGAATAGGGAGAAGAAATAGGCCTGAAATATATCCAATTCAAAGTTGATATAAGAGCCGAGAGCAGTGGCACACCTAGTCCCTCTAGATAGGTACGTGACGCTTTGATGGTAAAATGGCATAGTTGAAAATGTTCATTTGGATTGTGCCGTTAAAATGAAATACAGAACTAGGACAAAAGTCTCCATTGATCTGTTTTCTTCGTGCACAAATGTTGTCGTCTGAGAGAAGATTAAACATTTAGAGACGTCTGAAATTGGATTCGTGCATCGGCAAAATCCTGGAGAAGCAGAATTTTCTTTTTTTTTTATTCAGTATGTACATATGTATTTATGAATAAATATGTTTACAGGTGTTGTGCTTCCTATTTGTACAACTACTGTATGAATATGAAGCACACTGATGACATTTACCACACTCACTAACAAGAAACAGCCTGTTTAGAGTTCATTAAACCCTTTAAGCCCGTCTATATGATGGAAAACCAGTTGGGGAAATCTTAAATCGTAATAATAATTACGCCTGAAGAAAAAGAAAAACAATAGGATCCATTAAAATGAGCTTTGTTGTTTTACATCATATGCTTTTTGACAAAACTCTAGCTGATAAAAGCAGTGAAAACTGAGCAAAAACAACCAAGGGGTTAATAACATTTATGAAAAAGCTCATTCAGAAAGTGGTGTGTGTACTCACCGAACCATGCCTGCTGCTCTCCCTGCACTTCAATAGCCAGGCCAAAATCTGCCAGTTTAACCGCTGCCCCCTTCAACTTGCTGGCTAACAGTAAATTCTCTGGCTTGGAGTGAAGAGACACAGATACAAACTGTCAGTACCTTGCGACAAATACAGTGATATCATTGTAAAATGAAACAAAACATGACTGAGGTAAAGCCTTAAAGGGGACATATCGTGAAAAACTCACGTTTTCAGTGTTTGTGCTCATACATTTAGTTATCTGGAGTTTCTACCAGCCCACAAACTGTGAAATAAGACAACCCAGTTAGTGTTTTCTGGGTTGTCTGGATCAGAAAACATGTGATTCAACAAGCCAATCGGATTTGGCTCCCCTTCCTATGTCACATGCAGGCTCATTAGAATATACCGCCCACAACTTGAGAACTACCTTTGCAAAGGTCTACCATATTTTTCTCACAAGCCAATCACAGGTGCTAAAACGGAGCGTTTCAGACTATAATACACAATAATGTGTTTTTTGAACATTAAATTCAACCCGTTCTCACTCCCAACTCGTTAAATACCGCAGTTTGATAAGTGCCCTTTGGCATCGGCAACCGACGCACAGAGGTACCCTTTATAACTGGGCATTCAACTAACTACAATGTAAACCCACCCACAGCGTTATTCGACGGTCGGAGCAAGTGGCGTAATATCAATAGCGTGAGGGTCTACTTAGGGTGGGCAGGTCACACACAAGACTTTCAACCAGGAGACCGCTGTTCGTGTCCCGTGTGAAACTAAAAGTTACATTGACCTGTTTTGTCACGTACGTCGTTAGTCGGTTAGTATCGTCAGCCCTCTGAGTTGCTAGTCAGTGAAGTTAACTTCAACCACGACCGTTTCCTAACCCTAACTAAGCGGTTGTGTTGCCTAAACTTCCTTGACGTTTATTTTGAAAGGACACTGTGCATGTAACAAGTGTATATTTACACGCCGTCCCTAGTCTGTCCAAAAGTAACGCTAGAGGGGTACCACGTGCATCGGTCTCTGATGCCGAGGAGCACTGACCAAGCAGCAGTTTTTGTCGAGTTGAAAGTGAGAATGTGTTTTCTTAAATCATATAAACATGTTCTAGTAGAAACCCAAAATTACAAGTGTGAACCTGAAAATGAGCACGATATGTCCCCTTTAAAGATTTTATTGTGTTTTTGTTACGGGCAGCTCACAGGCTTGTAAGCAGCGGGAAGGGCTATTAGTTCACAGAGTAATAACATTAAGGACTGATGTCATACAGCGAGTTTGAGCGTTCAGCAGTTAGCACTAGTAGCTGAGCTAGAGGCCAACTGTAGCAGCTGTCCAGTCTGCCTGCTGGAGTCCAGCCTCATCACACACACACACACACACACACACAAAGTCACGACTGAACCTGAACGCTATCAGGCTCAACACGAGTCAGTCTGCAGCCAAGGCTGACCTCAGCCCAGCAGCACGGCTGGATGTCATTCAACAAGATGCTGGCGGGCTGCTGTCAAATTGGGCGTGCGAGAGCCCGGCTGGCGGAGACGGGCCGGGTGAGAGAGGCGGACAGTGACTCAAACTCCAGCAGGAGGAGCTTCAGGAAAAGGTTTCGGAGAGGATGAATAATGGATTTGCTGACATTTTCAAAGCGGTTTCTTTTAATGGAGCCAAAATGTGAAATGATTAAAAATGACTGAGCTATAATGTAATAACAACAAAAGGGGAAGCTGCTTTTATTTTGCAACAATTATACCCAGTTATCTTAAAAACACTGGTCACCCTGGCTATACATTATGACTCAGGCTGTAATTCATTCTGAGCCTCTCACATATATTCTTTCTAGGGATGCACCGATGAATAAATGAATATATAGACTATATATATACACCCGATACTGTTCAAGATTTGGAGACGTGGTCGCTGCTATTTTGTCTCCAATACATTGGAGGCCTTGTATAAATGACCAGACAAAAAGCCAGACCTGTTGCACCTAACTGTCCTTCTGGTACTTGTGTTTCTTGTCCTTCTTACATGATGGAGTTAAGTGAAAATATGTTACTGAGGCATTCATATCAGTGTACTGCACTGTGTATTCACCTTGAAAATGTTTGCTGGGTACACAGAAAATACACGACTGGGTTTCTGCAATGTGCAGTTCATATCAGATTGATCAGGATTTATGCTCCCCTCCTTGCTGCTGGTGTGTAATAGCTGTAATTGGATTCTGTCTAATACTGAGAGTCATCATAGAATTACTAAACCAGGCTGGGGTTCTGCTTTAGCCTGGAGGACAACTACTATTACTGACAAAAGGCACACGCTGCACTCGCTGGCAAAATGTTGCAAACAAACATCTTCCCCCCCAGGGTTTTAACTTCTTCATCTCAAAAGGAGAATATCTGAGAAGTTACTCGGCACATTACGGGGGAAAAGGAAACAAGAAAAGTACGATGTGTCTAAGACAAGTCACTGAATTACGGATGGGTGGCAAATAAAAAGAAAAGTACAGTTCACTTCACTTCATTCTTTCATGTTCAAGTGATGGTCAGAATATGTATGAGGGGGTTTCCTCTGGTTAAACGCTCCGACTCCACAGAATTTACACATCAAAGTGTGTTTTAGAGCTCTTGTGTAAATCCTTTTGTGGCTCCAGAGGGAGCTGTGCGAGGTCTAATAAATTGCCTCAAGCGCCGG
This sequence comes from Sebastes umbrosus, assembly GCF_015220745.1. Taxonomy (NCBI): domain Eukaryota; kingdom Metazoa; phylum Chordata; class Actinopteri; order Perciformes; family Sebastidae; genus Sebastes; species Sebastes umbrosus. Next base: position 9,341,685 of record NC_051290.1, read on the forward strand.
GGCTGAAGTGTTTGAAAATAATAAAAAAAAATGTGTGTGTGGAGTTTGGAAGAAGTGGTCTTACCAGACTTCTGTATCTCCTCATCTCAGCTTAAGGCGAGCAGCTCAAGGCTACATTGACCGCAACTCGCTTAACACACCTTAATGTTGTATATTCTCCTGCTGCTTTTATGCTTTTATTTTGTGATATGTCATAGGACTGCATTGCTAAATTGGTGGATAACTCTTAAATTGAGACTAGTGTCACACATACTGATTAAAAACAAACTGCCACGCTCAAGAAAGAAGAGCTACAGGGGAGGCATTTCCTGGAGGTGCCATAGGAAAAGCAGTTTTACTGTAGCAGTTCAAAAGCAGGCGTTAATGTGCCATTACTGCTCCACAAAAAGTGACACTTGACGACAGCATGCAATAAATCCATGCGTCTAGACTGTTCCCATAAACGCTTTAAAAGAACTTTTATTAAGACCGCTGTGTATTACTTTCCTGGGCGGATGTTTGTTTATGTGTGTGTGTGTTTCCCCCCAAAATCATTATCTTGAGAAATGAAAATCACACGAACACACACAATGTGGCAAACAGTGTTTTCCATAGTGGCTCTGCTCTGCAGCCCTGCTTATTTGTTTTGGTTGTATTTGGTTTTGTCTTTGTGTTTCTGCTGTGAGCCGTGGCTGCTGCCTGGCAACAGCCAATCAGAGCGCGCGGAGAGTGGCAGTCGACGAATGCAAAAATCGGGGCTTATTATTGCTGCGTATAAACCGAAACCTCAGACACACCTGCTTCATTTGATTAGCAAACCAGAGCTCTGGGAGCAAAACCACAGTGAGAAAAGGGCAGCATGAGAGATGGAAACAACTGTGGACTTGAATGATCACTAATGTCCACATAACATTCCACCACGATGAGACATCTGACCTCACTTAAACACATTCAAATAGTCCATTTCAGTGAGTGACCATGGCCCTATATTACATCTATATCCTTCAATAGCAAACAGTTTTATGAAACAGTTAAAAGATGGTGTTCGAGTACATCAACCGACTCTTTTATGACTAGAAGGTGGGCAGTTTTTATGGAGGTACATCACTCAAAACCACTATGGGAAACAGTTGAAGCTGTATTTTCACTTTTACAACACAGTAGGCATAGTAGGCCCCTAATGACCCACATCTATGGTGTATATATTGACTGATAACGCCTATTTAATGGCCTGATAACAGTCAAATCGGGTGGTTTATTTGCTGTGCTATGATATATTCCCTCTATATATGAACTGATAAATCTTAGTAAAATCTGTTTGTTGATTATTGTTGGGATTCTCTCAAAAAAATCTGATAATAAATGTCATATCTATGTGTAAAAATGATCTTTTTTGCTCTTTTTTTGGTGCATTAATGCATTTTCAACAGATTGTTTTATCTATAGAAAACACTGAACATTAAAACACAGATACACAAATAATAAAGCTGAATTTCAAAAATGTTCCTTTTACATAAAATCATAAAAGATTGAGCTCTAAACTTTACAGACCACGGTACATGTTCTCCAGACACGTGCTCCTTTTTATAACAAGGCCCCTATACAGACAGCACTGCTGTTTCTAGCTGCGGAGTAACTGGAGGTCTGCCAGTCATTTTCAGGCTCATTAACACTTTTCTATAGCCACTGTGAGGGCAAGTGGACTGCCTGGAAGTATGAAGCCGATATTTTATCGATACATGAACCCTGGAAGATATAAGATAACATCTTTAAGTGTGAAAGAAATGGTGTAATATGATTTTTTTTAAACAAGAACCGACAAGAGTAGAGTTACATCGGCGTAGATGTGGAAAAGAAGAGGACGAAGACGGAGGACAGGTTAAGCCGTGTTGGGAGGGTGAGGCCACAGGACAAGAAGGAAAACATCTTCATGGCGAGTCCACTTACCTTGAGGTCGCGGTGGACCACGCCCATCTGGTGGCAGTGGAGCACAGCCTCTAGGATCTGCTGAATGCAATGACTGCATGCAAACACCAGGGGGCCATGGGTTAGTGACAAGCTACCACTCACTGTCTGTGGCTGTGAGCTCGCTTTGACACTCGGGGGGAGCCGCTGGCCGTGTGTTAGCGGGGAAACTGTGCAGCAATGTGGCAACTGGACCCACCCGACAGCCATAATGAGGGGCACTTTGGCTAAATGGACCATTTACTCAATTTTCAAAATGTTTTTTTTTTGTGTGTGTGTTGCCACGGTCACCAACTGATGTTTTTGCTGTCACAGGCCCAGAAAAGAAAAACTTAGCTGTAATGTTGTAATCGTCTGCTACTGTGTCAACACGGCCAGTTCTCTTCCCGAGTCTCAAAACAGAAGTGGTGTTAGCCCCTGGCCGACTGGAGGCCGGACCCTGAGAGACTGAGGAGGGAGACACGGGAGCTGGAGGAAGGTGTTCTGTGGCTCTGTTACTGGAATAACCCAACAGTGATGAAGAGTTTGCAGGTTTTGCTCCTCCTTTCATTCCATCTTCATCTACACAACATTTGTTTGTGTTGTCGCTACAGTGTAGAAAAGTGCACCAATTGCAAGATCCCAAGCCCATACAATGAATTTGACCTTTTGCATTTTGCTTTCTTTGGTTTGTTACCCATGCGCATGTTAATACTCTCAAATTATTCCATAAATCTCTCCATTTTTGTGTGTAATGTCAAGTTGTGATTGTATGTTTTCGCCTCCCCAAATTTCAAGCAATCATTTAATTTCTTTATTAAACCAGAGATATCCTTTGTTTGATTTTGGATGGAAATTTACGGTTATATTTTGGATTCTGTTCATTAAACAGTGTCGTGTTCTTCGAGATTCCTTAAACACATGTTAAATAAAATGTCAATAATATGTTTAAAATTTCAAAATTAATACAAATTAGTAATTTGTGCACAATTTAATATATCAAGAACATGACTTATAAAGTTGTGCGCACAATTTAAAAAAATACATTTTAATCTCCATGAAACCTGCTGGGGTCTGCAGGTTTGTCATTACGCTTGACATAAACATCTTGTTTTAAAGTAGTCCTATATACCGTAGACCATCACTACTATAAATGAAAGAACCTAATTTAAAATCACAATTGCAATATTGCATCTTCTTACAGTGTGTATTTGATTTATTTTAATAACTAGTGTACATTATGTGGACGTACTGGTGCTTACTGACAGTGGAGGTTCTTTAGATTGAAACACAGTACAGATCAGTGTTTTGAGAATAAAAATGTGGTACTAGGAAAACTTTAGTGTCATAATTTGGAACACTTAAACATCAATTTCTACAGGTATCTAAAGCCACAGATTCTTCCTCCTCCTCTTCCTCCTCCTCCTCCTCTCTCAGATTGACAGCCTCTCAGTGGCTGTGTCAGAGCATGGTTTTGGACAGATGCTACATGCACTTTGTGCCCTGGCATACAGGAGGGGCAGGCCATGATGAGATCTACCGCCCCCCCCTCGACACTACACGCCCTACCGCCTCCTCTCCAGTCAACCCTTCCCATGATGCCCTGCAGCAGGTGGGGTCTAAAACACACTCCTGTCAAGTGGCGGTGTGTGAGGGTGACTGGCGGAGGAGGGGGTGTGGTTTTTTGGAGGAGGCGGCACTCAAGTGAAAGGTTAATTGGTCGATTGATCAGGCAGCGGAGGAGCGAGGCAAGGTGCCGCAGGTGGGCAGGCCTTTTGTCTTTTTTAGCTGTGTTACTGTCATCACTTACTAACCTTAAGGTCCCTGTGCACTATGCCATTTACGTGGCAATGATTTACACTTTCTAGAATCTGCTGTATGCAGTGACTGTGGAGGGAGAGAGAGAACCAGGCCAGAAGCAAAGAGGAGAGGAAGAGGGAGAACAGGTAAACGTCAGGAAAACAAAGTAACAAGAACAGGATGACAGAACACACCAAACACATGAAATAACAACACCTGATTGACAAAGGGAACATTTTAAAGGAATAGTTCAACATTCGGGGAAATACGATTATTTGCTTTTCTTTCTTTTTTTCTTTTCAATAGCGAGAAGGTCGATATCAATCTCATGTCTCGGAGTCGGATGCAGTTAGCCTGGCTTAGCATTAAGACTAGAAGTAGGGGGCAACAGCCAATCTGTCGATTTAGGTGCTGCATCTCCAGCTATAACGCAGGTTGCTAAATACAGTCGTTAAACATAAGCTTTGGTATAGGTCTTTGTGCGGGCACAATCGTATCAAACCTGGCAACCTTGCAGCGACAAGATTTTGAGATTCTGTACACAGTCACTGCACCCAGCTGTTAGAAGTAGAAGAAATACGTCCTACACATAACTCGCCCTAAAACCATTTATGTAATCTGTACAAAAACACAAATGTAAACTGACATAATCAGTGATCTTTAGAGGTGTTAGTATATGTATTTTTGACAGAGCCAGGCTAGCTGTTTCCCCCTGCTTCCATGCTAAACTAACCACATCAGTGCTTATCACACAGACATGAGATTGATATTGATCTTCCCGTCGTTCTTGGAAAGAAAGCACATTGTCGAACTGTTTCTTTAAGCAATTTAAGTAGACAAATAGAGAAAAATACAAAGGACACATGCTGATGTTTTTTTTCATCTATAAAACTCTTTCAGATGTCTTCTTGTACAAATCAATAAAATCCACTACAAAACAGACTCCAGACCTTTTTACATCTAAAGCTGTCTTGATGACAAATCTCGCCGCCGCTCCTTCAAGTGAAAGTTCAACTTTAATCCAGCTAATTAAAAAGTTGAAAATCTTCAAAATTATATAAAACTAAATCTTAAATGAACCTTTAATGGAAATGCTCTGGGATAAAAGCTGCTTTACTGGTTCTTTTTTGAGTGGATTTTTTTAAAAGCTGTTCGTTCAGAAGGTGAAATTGGAAAAAGTAGATCCATAATTAAAGGGACAAAGGTAGAACAAGAAATGCAGAAAGAGCGATTTTGGCAATCAAAGGCATATCAAAGGCAGCACAACAGGAAACACGTATGCACTGCAGTGCCTAATGAGGATGGGTTGTATTTTTGTCCATCCATCCATTTACTTCCGCCGGGTTGCAGGGGGCGGCAGGCTTAGCAAGGTATTCCAGACATCCCGCTCCCCAGCAACGTTTCCAAGCTCTTCCTGGGGCACCCCGATGAGTTCCCACGCCAGACGAGATATATAATCTCTCCAGCGTGTTCAGGGTCTACCCCGGGGCCTCTTACCAGTTGGACGTGCCCGGAAAACCCCTAAAGGGAGGCGTCCAGGAGGCATCCTGATCAGATGCTCGTACCACCTCAGCTGGCCCCTTTCAACGTGAAGGAGCAGCGTCTCTACTTCGAGCTCCCTCCGGATGTCTGTGCTCCTCACCCTATATCTCTAAGGCTGAGCCCTGCCACCCTACGAAGGAAGCTCATTTCGGTCGCTTGTATCCGCGATCTCATTCTTTCGGTCACTACCCAAAGCTCATGACCATAGGTGAGGGTTGGAATGTAGATGGACCGGTAAACCGAGAGCTTTGCCTTCCGGCTCAGCTTCTTCTTCATCACAACGGTCCGGTAAAACACCCGCATATCTGCTGATGTCGCAATGAACTATTTTACCCATACTTGAACTCCCTCTCTTGGGGCAGTGACTCACTCCCCACCGGGAGGGTGCAATCCACCGTTTTCTGCCAGAGAACAATGGACTCAGACTTGGAGGTACTGACTCTCATCCTGACTGCTTCACACTCAGCCCCAGTGCATGCTGAACATCATAGTCTGATGGAGCCAAAAGAACCATATCATCTGCAAAGAGCAGAGACGCAATTCTGAAGTCCCCAAACCGGACACCCGGCCTCCTCTCGCCTGAGCCAAGCCCTGCTTTCGCTTTCTGAGTTGTGCAACAGTTTGCCAGAACTTCAGTAAGGCCAACCGAAAGTCCTTCTCCATAATCTCCCCGAACTCCTCCCATACCTTTTTTTTTTTTGCTTTAATGACCACCGCAGCTTCAGCCCTTATGCCCAACCGGTACCCATCTGCTGTTTCTAGAACCCCTGGGCCAACCAAGCCCGAAAATTTACATACACACTGGTAATATGCAATTTCATAATTTGCATGGATATAATTTTGTTCTATAGTGTGTATCTGCTTGAATATGCCTTTGATGCCAAAGTCGACTAAATGGGTTTCACATCACATTTATACAGTAAATTCAGAAATATCAATACAGCTGAGCAAAACACTGACCTGGCGTCGGCTTCGCTGTAGTACTCCCTGGCAACAATGTCCTCAAACAACTCACCGCCGGTAACTCTGGAGGAGAGAGAAATGAAGTGACAGACAAAAAACAGAATGAGAAAGAGAAAGTTGGAAAGAAAAATAACTGTATGTCTGGAAAAGAAGTGAAGTGTCAAATCACAGATGTTCATTTTTCTGCCTCTGGAGAGGGGGGGGGGGGGAATGGTTTGATAAAGTTGCACACTAGCAAATCTCATCCAGACCAACTGGGTCAAAAGAAGGATGTTGTGCTTTTGTGCCTGGATGGTGAAATCACTACAATAATATATTTCAGCAGATATGGTCATACGGTATGTGGACATTGTTTATTCAGCTGGACGAAGTTTCCATGTCTTTCCGTGAGGTTACGGCTTAAAGCCAGGGAGCTTTTCCTAGTAAGCAATGCCAATTGGAATATCTATATTAGAATGGAGGTGCAGTAATAATAGAGCACATTACACCTCAAAGAAGTTAATGCACATCATATGAAACTTGAAAACCTAAGGAATCCATCGGTACCAATCATGTCATACTAGCTTGTTGCAAAGGAGGCTAAATAACGCTCCAAACTTACCCTTGAACTCTGACCTTAAGAGTTTGCCATGTTATGATTTGAGCATATTTTTATGCTAAATGCAGTACCTGTGAGGGTTTCTGGACAATATTAGTCATTGTTTTGTGTTGTTAATTGATTTCCAATAATAAATATATACATACATTTGCATAAAGCAGCATATTTGCCCACTCCCATGTTGATAAGAGTATTAAATACTTCCAAAATGTGCGATTAATCGCGATTAAATATTTGAATCAATTGACAGCCCTAGTTTAAACACTTTTAAAAAGTGGGCCAGTGGGTCAATGTGCTCAAAACTTGGAGAATGACTTGAAGGATATTTAAAGGCAAAGCCTTTTCCCTTTCCAGGACCTGTGGAAAACATTACAACTCTGACGAGTCTTCAGTGATTTTCATATTAAAGTTCCATGTAACTTTTACTGTTAAGACAACAGGCCTTCATTCAGGAGCCATGTGACTCAAACATGGAGTGTATTATGACTTTCTCTCATCCAGCATGTTCAAAATCTGTTACAATTCTTTCACTTTCTCAATAAATAAAGTTAAAAATCAGGGTTTTAAAGCTGTAAACCCATGGAGATATAATATATTCATGGTCAATTTGCATTACCACGCGGCAGTGTTGTTATCCCTCGTGGCAGGTTTCCTCTTTAGGAAAAACAGAGGAAGGATTTCTATCTGTGTGTTGGTCTTTAGCCAAGGGAAGAACACCCACTCTTTTTTTTATTACCCTTAATCAAATTAAACACAGCGTTTAATATACATTTGATGCAAATTCCTTTCCGACTGCCAGGTTAGACTGCAAACAACAGCTGACAATACACAGGAGAGAGGAGGAATGGAGGAGATGGTAAGTTATGGAGGGTGAATGGGAGGAGGGAGAGATGTGAAGGAAAGAATGAAGTGACATAGAAAGCATAGGGTGTTAGAGTTACAATGAGGAAACCATAGTGATTGCTTCATTAACAAATTGGTTGATGAATTAAATAAAAAGCACATTTACACGCAGATAGGCATGCATAAAAACAGATAAGGACCTGAGGACAAAATAAAATACCAGTAGTCTATTTCATATTTAAGTTTTATCCAGTGTAATGTTTCATGCCGGAGGAAATGAGGCCAATAGCTCACATTTTCTGCTTCCTAATAACGCATTAATAATAAATCAACAGATTAATCGATTATCAAAATAGTCGTTAGTTGCTGCCCTGGTCATGTTGACTAACTAGCTTTTGGGCGACGTATATTTCACATTAATTTCAAATAACGAAGGCGCTAAAACGAAGCGTTTGCAGACAGAGGATCAGTAGAGGTACATTCAGACAGACAGGATGAGAAAAATAATGTGAATAATGTTTTTTGAACATTAAAGCACGTAAACATGTTCTGGTAGAAACTCAAAACAACAAGCATGAATCTGAAAATGAGTAAAATGTGTCCCCTTTAAAGTCCACTGAGAATGATCACATTCCTGTAGAAGCCATCTGGCCAAAATTAACTATGATCTAAAAAAACCTGGAATTCATTTCCGTTGGACTTTAATGTCTTTTTATTTGTTGTTTAAAGCTCTTTGAATAGCGCACATTTTGACATGTCACAGTAGGAAAAGCATGTTATTTGAAGCTGAAGTATACTGTATGATCATATGTTATGCAAGCTTGTATTGTCTCAGTCTATGTGTGTGTGTGCACATGATACAATACTGTCAGATTATCATGTGCTCAAGTGTCTCTTGCGATGTGTCTGTGTGCAGCGTGTGAACATGGTGAGGATGTGTGATGACTGAGCACACAGCGCTGCTCAAACAGATGGAGCAAAGAGGAGGCGAACGAACGCAGGAGGCGAACGAACGCAGGAGGCGAACGCGCCACGTCTAAATCTCCCGTGGTGCCTCAGTGACGGGACATCTGATTGGCAGCTGTCAGGTTCTACCTCTCCTGAGTGAGATGCGAATGTGTGTTCGGCACGCGTTTAACCATGTGGAGTGTCCCGTTAAGCGTCTAAAAATGTGCATAAATGTGATATGCAAAATAAAAAAGTCCTGCACTTACAAGTCAAAGACCAGATAGTGGAATCCTTCCTCTGATATGCTGTCATGGAGTCGCACTGTGAGGGAGAGAAGAGACAGTTATTCAATTATGTTAACTACTACTCCACTGCACCGGGCGACCTGCCACGTTAGCAGCAGTAGGTAACCATGTGAATGATGAACACAGTGAACTGTTGTCTCAGTGTGAAGTGTGATGAAGAGCTTTAGACGTCATGTAATTTTCTCTGGATTAAAGTGCCTGTTGACGTTTCAGACACATTTTTGGTGGTCCATGTTTTTCATGTGCAGTCGTAAAAATATTCAAACAGTTCAAACGAACTATAGCGCATGGTCTAAAGTGCATGGCGCAAATGCATTTAGGGCGAGTCCAACTCCACATTTGCTAGTTAAACGGCACATATTATGGGCGTAATGTGCAAATAGGTACCAATTAAACCAATAAAAGTGCCATCTTCCATTCCCTTTAAAAAGCTAGGGGCATTATAATTTAAAATGAGCAGTTTGCTTCAGTGGAAATGATGTTTTTGAAAGGCTAAACGCCAATAAAAATGGATTGAAGCAGAATATTTCATTAGATAAAAACATTATGTCAATTTTGGAAATGATTACATCTATCTTTTTTCAATTAAATTTTGACTTTACAGCGCTCTGGAGTTATTGGAAATATATGGACACACAAGTCTGAAACAATCTTACTGGAATCTAATTCTACAAATAGTATAATACTAATAGTGTAGCCCAGAGGTCCTCAACCTGGGCGCCGAGCCAAAGATCACAGGATTTGTCTGCATTTCTGTGTTGGAGGATTTTCTGAATGGATAAAAGTAATCCACCTCATGAAATTCCTCCGCACTCCAGCCTGTTCCTGCATTATTACAGTATATTGTCACAACTTACAAAAATGTGAACGACAACTCGGGAATACCAACCGACTTATTGATTATGTCTCTACTTATTCCACCATTTTCTTTTGGCCCAGAGGTGTCCGTGTTTTGATTTTTGTTCTTGCAACATTATCACAGAGAAAAGCTTTAAAATACACGTTTTATTTTAAATGGTAACGGTAAACTGACTTGCATTTATATAGCACTTTTCTAGTCTTCCGACCATTCAAAGTGCTTTACGCTACATATCAGCAGTCACACATTCATACACTGATGGCAGAGGCTGCCATGCAAGGTGGCAACTTTGCCTATCAGGATCTAATCTAAATACTCGTTCACACACCGATGGCTATGCCTTCGGGAGCAATTTGGGGTTAAGTGTCTTGCTCAAGGACACATCGACACGTGACTGGAGCAGCCGGAGATCCAACCACCGTCATAGACAAATGCAGTTCCTCCAACCAAACCAAGGTGTTTCAATGGATATTGTCAGTGCAACAACACAAACGCTCATCAATAAAAGCACTGGTGTCTATTTCTGTTGACCCTTACAACATACTGATTTGCCAATATGCATGACCAATACTGGTCTTTGATCAAAACTCAGGTATCAGTTATGTCTTTCAATATGTCTGTTTTAAATATGAAATCTTGATTAGATTGAGGTCAGTCTGATATTTTCAATATCTATACAAATGTCAGTATTTCTGAGTTTTTGTCGGCTCTAGTCTGCCTGTGACGGAGGTTGTTTGGCTGATATAGCATATTGAAACTGGATTTGATAAGGGACTCGAAAGGATTTAGATTTGGTGCCTGGATTTGATACTGGTTAAATCTTTAGTAAAATGTTATTGAAACACGATCGTAGACCAGTCAGGTTAGTAAACATGATCAATTTCCATTTAAAGCCACCATAATGCAGCTTTAACAGGCACAATGGAAAGCTCGGCTACGATCGATTTTGGCTCTAGGCTTCAATAACACACAGTGACTGATTTGTGTTTGGCCTCTTATCACGTCAGCATCTACAGACTCCGTTGGTAATTCAACCAAGAGCGAGAGACTGATTGCACTGTGAATGTGTGAGAATGTGAAGTAGTGTGCTTCTGGGAGAAAGCTCATTCCAGTTTCAGTTCTCAAGAAAGGTTTGAGACAAACAGGCCAGACGCATGAGATGATGGCTGAAAAGATCCCCCTTAGCTTGTCTCCTGATTGACATCTGAGAGCTCTATCACCATGACGACCTTTAAAGGAATGAGGGGCTATCCCAGAGTGTGAATGGAATAGTAATGACTATCTGACGGGGAGACAGGTCCGTCTCATGCTCGTGTCTGAGCCGGCGAGTAATGAGGATCTCCAGTGACAGATTTTACATCTCTACAACTACTAAAATGATCATGGCAACAATATTGAATTTCATCTTTCGTCGCCAGGTAAACAGTAGAATTATGGGGTTCACATTATCAAAGTATTTAACTGGCCAAGGCAGCATTACGCCATATTTTTCATATATTTCTTGATGATCGAAGGGCCGTTGTGTACAAGAAGAAATGGACTGAGGAAGATACACTTCCTTGCAGATATAGTATGTTGTCAAAAGCACTCAGGAAGAATATGTGACTCCAGCGTATGAGCATAAATATTTAATGGATGTTCTATACATCTATGAAAAACCATCTCCAGGGCTAACCTTTGTATGTTTTGGAACAAATGGATACAAACATAACTCTGCTCATGACATCAGGACATGAAGAGATACAGTCAATATAACAGGAGAACTAGTTACCGATGTTGGCGTGCTTGAGCAGGCGGCAGATCCTGGCCTCTCGCTCCAACTTCTGGTGATCTGCGGAGACAAAAAAGACATCTGTCACATCTGAGCCCTCCTTTAAGATTCTCCAATCCTCTCTACAGAGATTCCTCATATTAAACACACTCCACCGTGTCCCTGGGAACAAGTGCGCGGTAAAACTAACAGTCATAATTCATTACTGCGGTACTGTAGCCAAGAGATGAATTTGAGGACAACCCTGGCACATCTTGAGTATTACTGCTAATACAAGTATGTGTAAGCTGGTCAAACCTGTAATGGCGAGGTTGCAATATAAGCCAATTCCCCTGTTCTCTTTAAGCTTTTAACATATCTACAATGCAGCGTATATTCAATTAAACAAAGACAAAGTTCTCACAAAGAAAAAACAGCAACTCAAAGCTCATCATTATGAATTTAGTAGTTCTAAACATTAACACCGTAACTCCAAAACATGGCTGGTAAAAGGAACTGATCTTTGCCAATTCTCCATCGAGGCAAAAGCGATTTAACATGTGGAAGAACTAAATCAACAAGGAGAACAACATGTCCCTATGCATGCTTGAGACTAAATCTAATCCAATGCTTTTCACTGGCACTTTGATATTAAAACTTTTCACTTTTCCCACATTTGATAAAACCCTTAAAAGCATCAAGGTTACAGTGGCATCTCTCAGTTAAAAGGTTGATGAAAGTATTGACAAATGAATGCAGCAGACAGGTCGGTTTATCAAAAATCACTTAGACACCATATGGCAATAATAACACCGAAGAAATGAAGCGATGGGAGTACAAAACTGTGAGCAGCTCAGACATTAAAAGAGGCGTCACTGGGGTCATCCCCAATTCAGCTGATTTGCTATTCAAACAAAGAGGCTTTGAGGATGCTGCATTTATGGAGACTACGTTACCCAAAAGACTGCTGAATATTTAATAAACTGCTCATGTTAAAAGTATTGTACTATTCACCATTGTGGGTCATAAGTGGGCTTGACATGTTCATATTAAAGAAGCTTTTCTATGTAGATTGAGGGTGTAAGGTGGCGCTCAAGTGTGCACTGCAATAGGGCGGGCGATACTGTGATGTTTTATTAATCTTTTATGTGAATGTTCCTTCAGTGTTGACGGTGAATGTCGTCAACTGAAGCAATAAATTCCTCAGTGTATGCTATGTTGACCCAGAAAGCTTTTTTTTTTTTTTTTATCAGTTTGTTTATTGAGAAAGTTTAAAAAATGTTGTAACTATGACGGAACAATTTGAAGACCGTCCGTCATTTTGATGGTGATTCAGTCTCCAGTGTGGCAGCAGAGCGTGGGTTCAGCCTTCAGGACAAAATGATAACGGCCGTGAGAAGTTGTCTGTCCGAGGAAAAGACTACGGGAAAACAAATCTTTTTATCTGCTTGTTTGTGAGACCGCACGGTCGGTGTCGTGTCTCTGTTCATCTTTTCTCTCCATGCCCTTAAATGCATAATCTATGAGCTTGTTCTGTATATCAATTATTTAAAAGAACAAAAACACACACATGCAGTGACACACAGCGAGCGCCGCCGCCGCCGTGTTTCCAACAGAGTACAATATGCCACATGCAGAACAGATAGCGGACTGTGAATGACTATGACTATGAGTACGAGTAAGAGTATGACTATGAATTGTTGAAGGAGAAAGTCTAACGCAACCACTGCTGAAAAGATTGCCATGAAATATTTTTGAGATTTCATGGTCCCCAGAGGATGAACTTTAATGATTTTCATGATGCACTGACTTTTCCTCTTGCACCACCATGAGGTTGAACATTATCTCAACAATGATCTCAACATGATATTCCCTAGAAATATTCATGTCCCTGCCATCAGGACAAATTGTAACTAGAATTGCACTCGGAGCGCAGACCTCCGCCTACGCGTGACTCTAAAAACAGATCACAGCTCACAGCTGGCGGTACCATGAGGTCGTCGGCTTATTATTAACACGGTGTGTTTCCGTGTAACGTATCGGCGGATGCCTCTCTCATTCAGCAGCTTTGTTATGTCTGTATAACGTTACACTACGTTGTCTCTCATCCCGTCATCTACAGCTTTGTTCTTTCTCACCGCGGACAGCCAGTAGGTCCCGCACACACATCCACACACGTATCCCTCTACTCTCAGAAGGAGGAAGAAGGCAGGGTCACGCATCATCAACGCATCATCAGTTACACTGCGTGTTGTTGTGTTATACCCTGTGGTTTTAATGCTTAGGCTGATCGGAATCCTTAAACATATTCCTGAATCCGGATCGTGATCCGGATCATCACCAAAATCTGATGGATTGTTTATTGTACCACACCCTACCCCTCCAAAAAATGTCATTCAAAACCATCGGCGACTTTTGGAGTAACCCTGCTAACGGACAAACAAACCAACAAACCAACGCGGGTGAAAACATAACCTCCTTCCTAGGCCTTCAAGCCTTGGCGGAGGTAATGATCCCTTAACTTTTCATCTAGTGCCATCATCAAGTAAATTTTTCCAAATTATTTTCAAATCCAATCCCACTAGAGTTCTGCAAGTATTTGGTATTAAACCAGACTCTTTTGTTTTTTTGAGGGGGGGGTTTTGTGCTAAATTGCTAGCCTGTGGTAAGGATGGTAAACATGAACTATAGAGCGGTGGATTAGTACAGCCGAAGGGAACTACAAGCATGACTGCATACTTTAAGTGTTGTCATATTAAACATGACATATTATGAATGATATGATTAAGCACACCCCTACACCACTGTCAACTGTTTTATTGCTACTGGAATGGTCCTCAAAGTGCACTGCATTAATCAAAACATCAGGTGTGGTAACTAAAGGAATTAGTTTTAGTGTCAATAACTCAAACTCCATTCAATTTCTTATAGGACTCTACTTGGTAATTAAATAAAATTAGCAAATAAATTTAGTTTAATACATCAGCAGCTGTTGTGTTCTGTCCAATAATCCCACCAGAATAGCAGCTGCCACAGACACAGGGCTGGTGGTTGAAATTTAAATTGTATTTGTGGTTTATATCCTGTTTGCTTGTATTTTGTTTGCTGAATGGTGCTCATTGTATGTTTCTGTTTGTTTTGCATTTGCTTCTACTTGTTTGCTTTCTATGTTCTGTTATGTTAACTTTAACAAAGTGCTTTCAAAGACCGGAGAGTTCATTGAGGTCTGTAGTGCTGCAGTGCATCAACCAGGGGGAGCTGTGCAGATGACGGCTGCAGACAGACTGAAAGAGAGAAGAGAAGGGAGGGAAGGAAGAGGGGAGGAAGACGGAGTGTGTTTATGTGTACATGTGGAACTGGAGGGACCGGGTGGGGCGGCAGACACACATCACTTCACTGGTTTTATTTCCTCTAGGTTTGAAACTGTTCAAATGGGTGTAGCTCCTGTTGTCTATGCAAAGTTGTCCACAGTCAAATATAATGTAGGCTATTTCTAAACTACAATGATATTATCCTTGTCTGTAAACTGTGAATGGAATTAAATGCTATATAAATGTTTGGTTCTCCAATTAGCAATGAGTGTAATCTCAAACTAGCACCAATGGGACTTCCGCTCACTTGTAATCTCATTTATAGTTCCAACCAGATGTGATCACACCGTTTCCAATAGCACCTCGGTTTACAAGTCTCTAATCCTATACTCCGACCAATGGGATGTGCTTTTTTACAGGAGCTGTAATCCTCCTGGTCACTGGGTGAACATTGACTCCGCTCTCTTTCTCCACAGCTTCCTCTCCTTCCGTCGCATGGCACGCTGCTAATCTGTGACATAACAGGATTTACAGCATGAGTGGTGCTCACTCACCATCTCCATCCTCACTGCAAACCACAGATCACTGGTCTTTTCCTGCCCTGCTCCTTTCATTTCCTTCTTTTGCTTCACTGTCTATCACCGTCAGGCTGCTGTATATTATGTTCATGGAAGATTCAGAGCTACTTGACAGAGAATGAAATGTGTCCTCTACTATTATAAGCAGAGTTACATCTATGATATGTATATAAATATGAGTTGAGAGTGAACAGATTTACACAGAGCTGGCTGTCAAAACTCAATACCTTAAGTTTATTAATAATTATATATGCAATAAAAAGTTAATCTCTTTTCTATACAGGGGAATTAAATATAAATACGATTGAGCCTCGATGAGTTTCATTCCAGCAGCGTGAACATAACAAGCTTCATTTTTATTTATGAAGCCAATCCAGGCATCACTCCAATCAACGGTGCCACAGGAGCAAAATGTTTTTTTCACAATTTGCTTCCACAGTGGGTGACTGGGTGTTGAAGCAAATATGATGAGATGCGAGCAGCATAAATGTTAGGGCTAGGTGATACACTTCTCTCCTGATTCGATGCTATCACGATACTTGGGTGCTGATTCGATATGCATTGCCATTTATTGTGATTTTTATGAACTTTTTTAACACTAAAAAGTTGAATCATACACTTCTAGGGACTTTTACTTTGGAAAATATCTAAATTAAAACAGCAAAAATGTTTAATATTCAGGATGTATGTAGTCAGAGATGTTCTGAAATCACATATGTCAGTCATTGTCAGGAATAATTTTTTCAATTTTTTTCCAGCAACCCAAAAGTCAAAGAATAAAGACATTTCTCTCACAAATTAGTGATATTTTATACTTCTGGTGAATATAATCCAATCAATCTTATTTCCATATATGTGTTTTGTATGTACAGTTCCCTCTGTTAACACCTTATCTTGAAAACCGGACGTAGTCACATGTGTATACTTCCTCTAACTTCGCCAAGTGCGTCTCTAGCTCTCCCGTCAGCTCCGTTCTCTTTATACAGCCATGGTCAGCTCCATCGGGGCCGTTTGAATGCATTTAACATAAATGTCAGTATATGGGAGTTTTAGCGTCAGCCCATTTGACCACGGAGATGAGCGTGACGGCCGGCTTGACCGCACGTTATCGCAATACGATACGAACTGCTGTGGAATTTCTGATACACAAGTTAACTCAATAGGAAGGAAGAGGCCCTGGAGCTGTTGATGTCTTACAAAGAAGGTTTATGGAAGCTTGATCAAGGAGCAATTGCAGGTCTCCACCATTGAGGTGCTCTCTGCATGAAGGCCTCACAACTCTGCCCTTCCCCCCTGGTGCTCAGTGTTTTACCCTTATCATGTTTTGACTTGCTCGGTTCCTCTGGCATCTCTGACCTTGGTTGCCCCGGCGACTGGCTCTATGGTTCCCACTACAGACACAGCTGTACAGATAACGGCGGCTCCCATAGACAGGACTCCAACCCAATCATGTCAACAGAGGGACACTCTGAGAAACACTCTGCCGTCCCGACCAAGGAGAGAGGAATTAATAGAAAATTCCATCACACGAACGTTTCCTGTCCATGACGGAGTTACCATGCAGCTTTAGTCATGATGTCTAGCTCTGCTTTTCCTGCCAAAACAAATGACGTCACATTACTCAGACTACAACAATAAAAGCGGTAACTTCCTTCTACGTCCGCATAGACTCAAATGAAGCAAATATTGATTCTGGCATTAAAAAAAACTATTTCAAAATCGTAAAAAAGGAAATTATGATACATAGGTGAATGGCTTTTTTTTCCCACCCCTAATAAATGTGCTTAATATTCAGGGCTCACGCATTTGGTACATGTTTTTCCATTGATGGTGTTCAGTATAAATGCTTTTTGAGTCCAAAAATAATTAAGTTTTGTTTAGAATTATAGTACTATAAGTCAAGTCAGTTTTATTTATATAGCCAAAAAACTAAAATCACAAATTTGCCTCAAGAGGTTTTACAATCTGTACAGTACACGACACCCTCGGTCACAAGACCCTCGATTTGGATAAGGAAAAACTTAACCAAAAAAAAAAAAAAGTCAAGTAGCAAGTTGACTAAAAATAGGTTCTAGACCGAAACTTGGATTTGTTTCAGTTTCTTAGTACTTAAATAACTCAGACTTCTCCATCTGTAGTTCCTCTAGTACTGCAAACTGACTAAAGCTTTAACAGCTATGTATTATATGCAATGGCACTCAGATTTTAGGAATTGATAAGTCAAAACCTGCTGCCTTCAGTGGTCACATGTTTAAGGTTGTAGACAGTCATGGAGCTTGATGCACCTTTCAACCCCCTGATGTTTCTCAGTCGTAAACACAAGTCCTTGGTGTGATTCACACTAGAGCTGGCCCATTTATAAAACCCAGATGAGCTCCAGAACGTCGCCATCAGGACGACGAAAACGAGGACAGCGGCTATTTCCAATGCAGCCAACTGATCAAACGAGCTTCCTTCGCGGTACTGTAAGGCAGCACATCTGGGTCCATATCCAACTCCTGCAGGTTCAGTTACTCAACAAATAATCCCCCAATGTGCCCACACATACATTACTCATCTCAGAGTAGACACATTATCGGGCTATCCTAACATTACCTCATTTAGAGGAAGAGTAAAGAAGCCTTCTTTCAAGCTGCTGACCTTTGAGCGCTAAGTAGAAAAGATCCGTCATTCCTCACCATTTTCACCTGATGTTATTAAAGTAATAGGTGAGTAATGGAGTTTGGTGCCAGGAGACCGAGAGAGTGACTGTGATACAAAAAAAGAAAGAACAGAAAGCACCCCCTGGCGCACCACCACACTGCCTACACACACACACACACACACACACACACACACACATCCTAATGTTTTTTCTTTGCTTATTCCCCGTGGCAACATCTCTCTTCTCATGTCCTGGCTCTCACCTATAAATGCTCACTCCAGCAGACTGAGCCAGTATTTCTCAGGTGACGCCAGCAAGCACAGCATCGAGTCAAGAGGAATGAAGAAAACGCACGAAAAGTAAAGTGCTGTTGTTGACATTGTGGACCAGAACATCTCTAACAAGACATTTTCTGGCAAATATATTCCTCTTCGGTCCACCCACTGATTTGTCGGGGTACCCCCAAGGCGCCATACTTGGTCCTATACTCCGAGAAACAAACATGGCATCGGCCCCAATAATCCTTTAACAGTCCTGCTCTATTAGGATTCAATTTTGATTTCATGTTTTAACAGCCAAATCACAAAACTGGTTTAGTCAAGCTCAGAAACGCTGCAAGATTAGATCCATCCTCTCAACTCAGGAAACTCAAATCTAAAGGCGACAGTGCTTTTTACAAGCGTGGCCTCTAAACTCTGAAACAGTTGACCATATCATGTAATTCTGGAAAGTACTATACAAATAAAGATTATGATGCTGGAATTATAGTTTTGTATAGATAGCCTACATGTTAACAAGTTATCTGGGCTACACGGCACAGGGTTTAGGGGCAACCCAACCCGGTCTCACGGAAAGTACCACAAATACCACAGTACACGGACATTCTGCGTGTCACAAGCACACATTTTAGCGTTTTCGCGTGTCATTTGTACACTGCTTTTTTACGTAAACGTCTGCAGTTAGGTTCAGGGAAGAAAACCACGTAGTAAGGGGAAGGGGAAGACGTCATGGTTTGGCTTAAAATAAGTAAGTTTAAGTAAAACGCGTACGGAAACAACTACGGAAATCAAACGTCACTAACGTAACTTTCAAAACAAAACACTGGTAAACAAAAAAATAATGGTCTTTCTCGCTTTTTACACTACGTCACTAACTCCGTAGCATTTACACACGGATGTATTTACATTGCAGTCAGTACAGGATACACGGTGTACAAATGACACGCGGAAATCAAGAAAGGCGTACTTATTGCAGGCTAAACGCCTCGTGCATTAACGTGGCCTTTATGCGCCTTTTCGTGCACAACAGGCTGGGAAACATTAGGTTACAGAGGCTCACAGAGGAGCTGAGCAATGCATCATGCACATTGAACAAAAACTTTCTGTCCAGAGGTTTGGAGCAGGAAAGAAAAATATGTTTACATTTGAAGCAGCAAAAATGTCTCTGTTCATCACCTGTTCAGGTTCCATAACGTATACCCATGACGGGTATGTTCCGGACTTGGGAAGCGAGCAGGGAAAAGTAGGCTTTCTTGCATACAAATAAAGACTTGGGAAAATAATGAGGGTTCTTGGAAGTGGAGAACGCAAAGAAGGTATTTTGAAAAGCAGAGTTTTCTCTAAACTCCATCTATAACTGCTATCTTTGCATGACAAAACTAGATACGCTCCAGTCAGATACAGCCATCACAAAACTTTGTCCAGCACCGCTCCACTGATTCTCATTTCCTCTTGAGACTGGCAGGGAGCCCAAAACGCAACATCCTTAGACAAACCTGAGCACACCGGCTCATGAATACCATAATAACTTGTGGGATGTAAACAAGCTTTTTTCACCGACGGTGTGCCAATCCTCATTGTGCAGCCCCGCTGAGGGCTAGTGGGTCTCTTTTCACAGTTCTATTCTGATGCTTGAGCTGACAATGATCATTAGCAATCATAATCATCGCGGCTTTTATTCACTGGTGGAGCTGCGGTTGCTGCTGGAGAGAGAGACTCTGCGGCTGTGGGTGTAATTGGAGGCACTGTAATAAGAGGGCCCCTCTGTCCAAATGCAATTAGCTGTAGGATTCTTAGTGTGCATGCATCTTCATGTGTGTATATACACACTCAGAGGAGTCAAGCGGAGGTCAAAAAGAGAGAACACTTACCAGACGCTTCAACTGTATGTTCATAACACGGAGAAAGAGCTGTATCGTGTATTTAGCTGGAAGCACATTGAGTCATTGCTACGTTGATGCTCACTGAAGACTTTGAGTCAGCGATTAGCTTTGTCTAATGTCTAACTTGTTCATTGACCTCGTCCATTTCTTTTCATTAATCCTGGTGCCAGCTGTTCAGTATAGCATTAAGGAAACCCAAGCATATGCTGCTGGCATCTCTGGTCATGATATACGATATATTCATCATGAATCTGACTCAGTAACTGGAATATATCAGAAGAAGCCTTTGGGTGAAAATCATTTTCAAAAACTTCAAGGGGGACAGAAGGAAGGGGTTTGAACTCATTCTTCACTACTTTTTGCAATTTTCTGTGTGTACAAAAAAAAGTGAAATGCCAAGAATGCCTTTGAGTCTCAATGTCTAGACTACATGTTGAGACTATAACAAGGCACACAAAAGACTCGAGTTCTTGGGAGAAAGGTCGGAGAAGCATTGGGGATGCAAACAGGAGGATGCTGTGATGGGCTTTTCACCCCACGTTAAACTTTTGCCTTTAGATGTTCTCGCCGGGCATCTTCTCTAACGACGGAGGATGCATTCTTTTGGTAAAACACAAAACGCTCTTTGTGTTTTGCTTTTCAAAGGTCTTTTCCTGCTAGCAGATTTCATGCTATATATGTTAAAATGATGCGTGCCAGCTTCACCCGTCCACCCCTTAACTTTGCACCAAAGGAATATATGAAAGATTTTATTGAGATGTGCTGTAGTCACCTGTCTATCCGCCTCAACTACTGTCTAGGACTCTATCCACACAGAGCTCTCGTCTATCCCCAGTGTGTCGTCTGTCCTGCTTAGAATTCAGATCACATTCTGCTCCACGTCTCAGTCTGGGCTTCCCCCAGCCAAATCCAGCTGTACAGCAATAAACACTTACACACACTTCCTCAAGCATATATCAACTACTGTATGTCTATGGCTCAGTTTGTAGCACCAATCTCTCCGGCCCACTTTAAGCCACAGAGGATATTCCATCCAGAGCCTTGGACTGAGCCGCTGCATCAGCTCAGAGACCACACAAAGAAGTCCAACCCACACACTAAACTCTGACACAGCTTTATGGTAACACGGGGGTAAACAGGGACGGAGAAGTAATTCAATAAAACACAAAAACATTACTCAAAATAAAAAAAAAGACACATTCAAAAGCAGCAGGAAGCGTTCTCTGAATGGCAACCCTGTGCTGTAGGTTAGTGTGGGAGACATCATCTATTTAAGCCTCATCTTTCACATTCCCCTGCCATGTCTGCCTGTTAACACTGAATTTATATGAAAGTAAGTACAGTATTACTAATTTTGACAGTTATGACAATCCAGTTTGTGATTACAGAGCTGTCACGCAGAAAGGAGCCCCCGTCAGCGGACATAAAGCCCCGTTAGCAGAAACACCCTGTCAGACCAGTGTTAGACTACAGAACGCTAAGCTCCATGTTCCACATCCAAGCCACTTTCACTGTATGGCACCTCAGGCACACTTTCCATCCGACCCGTTCAAGCTGTGGAAGGAGGCGATATGACAAGTCAGCGTGTGGGGCAGGCAGGTGGTACTGCCAAGGGGAAACTGCTGTCAGCGTGCGGCCTGCTATCACCGCCAGCCAGACATCCAGACGCCGGCATGAGCAGTAAGTGTGACATCCATCATAATCCACATCTGACACATCCAGCCTTCTGACGTACGTTACACACTCCTCACATCCATCGCTCAGTTTGGATGAACTGAAGTGTATAGCAGATATGCTTCAGATGAAAAAGGCACTTAGGTTAAGTAATGACTGAGTGAATGATTAAGTGCAGAGACCGTCATTATTATTAGGATTTCTTAAAATTCATATAAGCCAATGGTTTTCTGTGTGCCTAGAAGCTTGCAGGTTTTAATAGCCAGATTTCAGTTACAACATTTGTGCTAATGGCTTAGACTGTTCATGTGATGAAGCTGATGTAGCGTAAACAGGAAGAGGACAGGACCAGCTGTTAGACCCAGAGAGAGAAGTTAACCTCTTCCACTCCTCGAGGGGCCGACTTTACTGTCTCTCAGAGGCTGTAGCAGGTTCAGTTTTAGAGCTAGAGTGAGAGATACTGGGATCATATGAAACCATATGGTAACCATGTCACGAAGAACACTAAATAACACTACGAAGTTACACTAAATCTTTGAGAGGTAAAACTTGCATGTCGATTTTCAAAGGGGTCCCTTGGGTATGACTGTAAAGCTGAGACTCTTGTGGATCCAATGAGCCAAACTGTTTTCATGTGTGATGATGTTAGTCCCCATAGCAACCATTACATTATGGTGAGACCATTTTTTTTAAACTTGACCTCACTGTATAAAATGACCTGTGGTGACCTCTAGGATAATCACAGGCTCATGAAACTTTACAGCCACAAACTAGAGACCTAGAGCATTCAGAGGATGGATGGCTTTCATATACTTCTATCATAATGTTCTAAGCCCTTATACACTTTCACAATTTATTTTAATTAATTAATCAATTATTTATTTTATTTCTGATTAATGACTAGAACAACTTGTCACATAATGCTGAGCTACATCTCAAATTAATCTTCAGGTTCCCAGCTTTCAGATGATGTGCACCACTTCTATGTGACATCTCTTGCTGACCTGCTATCTCCCACTAAAGACCCCATGTACCCCCCTAAAAAAGACTAAAATCGGTCTATGAAAAAGCCATAGAAAGAAAGTGTCCTCTAGGTATTAACATTGCATTTCATTTCAATGCAGAAAAAATGATCTTTATCTTGCTTGATGTGATGTAACACCGTTATCTGCTGTATCTCATCTAAGGTGTGCTATCGTAGACTTGTTTTTGCCAACGTAGATGTTGGAGCCAATCTACAGCAAGTGCAGTTGGTCACAGCTCAGAGAGGGAGGGAGGGATGGAGAGAGCTGAGAGAGCTCTTATGCACAAAATCAGTTGAATAAATTAGGAAACACTATTTTAAGGCGATGAGAGGATCAGTTTTCTCATATATCAGTCCATAAAAAATATTTTCCCCTTGCGGTGCGACCGGAACAAAAGAGGCTCAAAAACTCTTTCACAATGATAATCTGACCAACAGTCTCTTCACATATTTCCAATGTTCCTTCATGCCAACTGTGTGTGGATATATAGTTGAAAATCCAGGAAAAGCTTTATAGACAGCATGTGAGCAAATAGCTAGTTAAGCGACAGTGCCAACTTAACATCCTGTCATTCAATGCTTGTGTTCTGAGTTGATTTTACGCTCTGTAGTGTGGACCAGCAAAAACACTTTTAAGGCCTGATGCTGTTTTCTTTCTCAACAGCTTTTTCACAGTGTTCAGTGCAGATGTGCCACACTGCTGCCCACAGTATATTTAGAGGGTACTGCCTTTGACTGAGCCTCAGGCTGATTGAGATGAGGTGTCAAACTGTTTTAACAGCTCTTCAAAATGACTTTCACCTCCGGGTGGCTTACAGCTCATCTCTGGTCCTGCTCAGACCTGGCACTAACAGGGTGATCTGATCACAAGTTGGCAGCTCTGAGTACGTCAGTTCACACCCGGCATGAAAATACGTCTTAAAATGCGTCACAAGTGACTACTTGTGATTCAATCTCACTTCCCCGCTCTATATGCATGCAAACACGTACATCATTTCTCTTTGCAAAGACCAGAGGTAAAATATTTTTCGACAAACTATTTGAAGATTGACACTCCTTTTCCAATAATCACATCATTAAAATGAGCCGACATTGAAATTAGCAACTACGTCTAGTTGAAAAGCCAAACAACAGCACCGCTATGTGGCCGAACCTTCGTCACACAAATATGACATAATCTTTTAGATCGGAAAACATAGGATTCTGGCTGTAATTGTGTGCTTGGAAAATTTCACACAGTGTAAATAAGAAGAAGTGGTGGATGTTGAATTTCTTTCGGTCGGATCCGGCCGCGTCGGAAGTGCCAAGAATGAAGGACAAATACACCCAAATGGTTTAGCACGAAATGTGAGTCCTGTGATCTTTTTCAACCCAATTATTTTTGGCCTTTGTGACTTACCATTTGTATTTCCACATGTTTAATGTGGCCCTTAAAGTTGACGTCAAATTACTTTTTAACTTGGCATGAAGTATTAAATGGAAATGTGGAGATTTTTTTTTCTCTCTGATCAAACTAGAATATGAGAATCACCTTGATTTAGCTATGATAAGTTTTATGATCCTGGATTTAACATAATTGGGTTTTACTACCATATTAATGGAGCTAAAGCCATCTGGAGATGAGGGGATTAATAGCGGGATGTCATCTGTATAGCTATTGATGTTCAAATGGTAATTTACAAGCTGTAAAAAGACATGCACCAGTTAAGATAAAACAGAGAGTTTTGAAAATACCATAAGTTATTCTGGACAAGATCATCAGCTTTACGCCTTTACCACAAACCATAGGACTTTGGTTTATACTTACATCTATTTTTGGCCCCCTCATATGCTCATTATCAGGCTAATTCAAATAGGAGCCAGGGTTCAGGTGGGACAGATATGACGCTTAATTTTCGATAACATTTTTTCTACAACTTTTACCACTTTATAATAATTTTGTCTCAATAAAAATAGTCTAAAATTAGCAACATATTAACTTAAATTAGGATCAATGAATAAATTAACAAGTTTACACATTTGATTTGATGCTAGCTTTACGTATCTCACAGCTTTCAAAACTCAGAGCCTCAGAAACATTCTGGTTGTTAACAGAAAAGTGCTGAGGTTTGACGGCCAATGCAACCTTTACAGATAGTATGAATAATAATGCACACTGTATGATGCACAATCCAACATACAGATTCCTATTGGGCATCACGTCCCTGGAAAAGAGCAAGAGCCCTGGCTCTGAAATAAAACATATCTGAGGAGAATTCATCTCCTGACACCAAAGTTCAGAACTAAGCCTGACAATGAGTCAAGCAAGCAATGGCTTTATCAATGGTGAAGGTCTAACAAAAACAACAAGGCAAAAGAGAGCATGGCTCACATACCCATGCTCACTGCTTGACTCAAGTAGGGCCAAAGGTTTTGCCCTTTTGGAAAAATTTAAAAAATTTTGGGCACCATGGACTTCTACCCCTCAAAAGGCACAACTAGACCACACTGTCAACCATCACATCAAATTTGAAGTTCCTAAGTTAAATAGTTTCCGAGTTCAGCTTCGGAAACGAAAGTGTGACACGCGAACGGACAGAAGGATGGACGGAAGGATGGAAGGACGGACACGTAGAGCGCTATATACCCGACTACGTTGGCGCAGGGGTATAATTACTACACAAATATCACAACTAAACAAGGAACATTATGTTATTATCTTAAGTTATTAAGTATCATTGTCAATACTTTTAAAGTGAATAACTTCCCAGAATATATATCATGATTCCTGGGTTTTCTTGTCATAGATGATTTTAAATTTAAAACTGCAGGAAATAAATCATAACATGGGATTTATTCAAAATGTCTGGTTTTATTTGTTTAAAGCATTGACATTGAACTGGGAAAATACCAGGATCTCAATTCCCAGTATCAGAGAGCAATTCCCAGAGTAGTGTACATCATGTTAATTCTATTGTTCGTGACTGAGGGGAAAAAAGTCTACTGACGTGATCATTTTCCACAGTAACATCCTGTGCAGTGTTTTGCAATTTGATTCATGTTCAAATTCATGGATGCGTTACTCAAACGGGACTTCCTGCTTCATATTTCATCTTACCACTTGCCCACATCAACACAGCCTCTTGTGTGTGTTTTTTAAAGTAGGGCTATTTTCGGTGTGAACATTCCAACAGCAGAAAATCAGCGCGAGGCTGAGAATGCCACGGTGAAGCGGTGAGGTGCATCAATTAACTCGATGTAATCATCATCGTGACAGCGAAACTATTAAAAAAATCTGCACCTATTAAGCAATAAGCAATCTTTGAAGTTAATTTGTCAAGCAAAATGCCAAATATCCTCTGCTTCCAGCTACTCAAATGTGAGAATTTTCTGCTCTTCTCCGTCATACTTTGATTTGATTTATTTAACATTAAAAAAAATGTGGGCGAAACTCCATTATCATAATGCTTTCTAGTACAAACACTTGTTCCAAGTGATGAAGTTCTGAGAAAATTCTTATAATTATGACATTCCCAAAAATGTCCTTTACAGTTAAACTAGATCCTGGTAAAAATATATTTTTTTACAAAGCATCTGAGCCCTTAAAAGAGCTCCTAAGGTGAAAAACTGTTAGGAGTAGGGACGGTGACTTTTAAAAGTTTCTTAAGCAGAGGAGAAATTGGCAGAAAGACAAAGAGGAAGGAGAAATATTCTCCAAACGCTGATTGACATGAGTCAATGAAGCGCTATGGATTAGATCGAGCAGGGATGATGTTTGTGGTCGATCTCATTAGAGATGCGCTCCCACATCCCCAAACCGACGTAATAACACCACAGATGAACGTGATCACAACACAGAAGTATTTGTTTATTTGTTTATAGATTTACATACCAACCAACCACGCTATTTGTTATAGACTGGCCAGCAATCACAGAAACTGATGAAAGCTGAGCCACTAAAATGCCCCGCATGGTAAATAGATATAACAACTATCAGCATGTGAATAGGCTTCTGTACATGTAGGCCTGTATTTTCAAACCGTTTGTATGGCTTCTAATTTATTCAACAGAGATGTTCATTACATAAAAATACTATTCATAATTATCATGTCTTAATAGAGACTAAATCCTATGATTAGGCCTGTCCATTATAACCAACAGCCAATCCCCACTGAAAGCGTTTTTTGATTTATTTGGAGTACAGTAACTGAAAGATGTTTCACACGATGGCAGCAAATCTGTACCAAAATCTGTGCTGCCAACCCAACAGAGAATGACACATTCCTGGATGTTATCCGAGTCTCTGCAGGTCTGTCCAGTACCTGCTTTAACAACAGCAGGCGGGATAATTACCCACAAAAATGCAAACAACTGGGTGTGACACCACATTCCAGTGTATTCCTTCAGGAACTCTTACAAAACAGAAAAAAACTCATGCACTCATCCAGGCTTTAAGAAATTCAGGTTACCACCAAAAGGAAAGAACAAGAATTCACCCTCCTAATAGAGCTTTATAAGCTTTTACACTCATTTTTGCATTGGCATGTATAATAAGTGCACCTATTCAACATCATGGAGGCAGATACCACCTGTGTTGTACTATGAAAGCCGGTCAGTTAGGTAAGGTTTGCACTGATTCTGCCTGTTGAGTATACTGGGTATGCAGGGCAAACACATGACCGGGTCTGGCAACATCCCCCGCCGGCGACCTTTATTTACCGCCACCTACGCGCTCTCACATCTCTCACTTTAATCGTTTTGCTCCATCTTTATCCTTTTCTTTTTCTGCTTTCATCATTTCAAGCTTTCGTCACCTTTTTCTATTTCATTTCAGTCCCTCCCTGTATCTATCACCTCACTAATAACATCTGACAACATATAACATCTCCTCCAAAACATCCAACAGGTAGCAGAACGCAACATAAGATGGTAGCATCTGCTGAATGTGAATGTATGGCATTTTGTATTGTCATTCTTGGGCCATGGGTTCATTTATGTCCAAGTCTTTATGAAAAAGTACAACAGAACCACAACAGAACTAAGGACGGGAGTCGAGAACAGGTTCCATTTGAAAACCGGTTACAAATTGTCCGATCCATCGGAATTGTATGCCTCTGAGCTTCTCAATTCCTTTTATCAATGCCGGCATTGTGAGTCGTTTTCTTGCATCTGCCTCATTAGATTTAATCCAATAAACAAACTATCAAAGCGTACACAAAGAGAAAGTTGTCAGGGCTGGCGGCGGGGGGGTTATTTGGGGGGTGAGAGGGGGGTTGTTCAAACAAGCGTGCAGGAGACCAGAGATAAAGACGCTGTGTGTTCATCTCAGTACTTTTGTGGCTTCTAACTGAATCTCCTGCTTCCCTGTTTCTACTTTCCCATATCTGCTTTATTTTACTGTTTCACTTTCAGCTGTAAAGGAGTCGTGTTAAGTTGCTGCAATAAAATAACAGGGGGGGCTTTTATTGTGAAGAATTTAGGAAATGAAATGTGTTTATCGTCATTTTACAACCGCTTCTTTAACCACTAGTCACAGCCGTGGTTACACACCCTCAAGCACGTGGCTCTGCTGCAATGGAGACGTGAATCCGCTGGGCTGACGCGCCGAGTCATGTATTAAAAAAACCCTACAAGACACAGGAACTTGGCTTGTGTCTTGAGGAGTTGTAGCATTTCTTCACCAACAGCCTAAACTGTACACACACTGCACTGCTACGCTCACAGCTAGTTACAGCTGACTACATCTCACCGTCACTCTGTCACACGCACTCTCTGTCTGTCTCGCACCAAATTATTCTTTCCATATTACACAGAGTCGTTTCATAGTATTAAAATATTGATCGATCCACCTCTGAGAAAGAATGGAATTCAATATTTCAACATTTGCTCTGCCTCTATTTTATAATTTTTTTCTCCAGTCCTACATCACTGAGCTCCTACAGCTCAATACAGAGCTGGTCTGTTTTTATCAAACCATGATTGCTTATCAAACTGACCCCTTTCATGGAAATTTTCAACAGTGCAACTGTTAAAATAACATAATGCTACAATTAAAAGCAAATTGCTCACCGCTTCCTCTGTGGCTGGTAGCTCTTAGTCACCACCAGCGATGATGTCTTTTACAGATGTTTCAC
Source organism: Sebastes umbrosus (assembly GCF_015220745.1). NCBI lineage: Eukaryota > Metazoa > Chordata > Actinopteri > Perciformes > Sebastidae > Sebastes > Sebastes umbrosus. The sequence goes on from NC_051290.1 coordinate 9,370,721, forward strand.
TACTAATTGCGGGCTATTTTCGTCACGTCATGTCTGCCCCTTTCCTCTGGTCTCGCTTTTGTGAGCGCTCCCTTTCTTCCCGAGGTCAAATCGTTATGTCTTCAGCATTTGTCACCTGCTCCAAAAACATTTTGGTTTTTAGCAGAACCTTTATCTTCTTTTTATTTCCCCCATTTGTTCAATGCATAAAACGTAGGCTACTTAGCCTTTAAAAAGGAATATTTACCATACTGTAAGTAGCGATTTGGTGGTGTTTCTCTATGTAAATGAGCCTGTGAATGCATGGGCCAGGATAGTACACAAGCTGCTCATTACGTATGCAAATAGAGAACTTTTGATACGCAAATTTTAATAAATGAGGCTTGAAAGCAGCAGGATCAGAGGGTCAGATTGAATCTCGTACAACAAATTGAGCGTCCTTAACTGGGTATGATCTGCCACATTTTTTTTCCACCATCTCTCTCATCAGCTCCAGAGGTTTTTGCATGAGTCACTGACGGCAGGGAAAACAGTTTGTTTAATGAGTCAACTTGTTGGCTCACACTCTCTGCCGCACAGAATGGGGACTCTGTCACAGATTTCCATTAAATCTAACCCCCGTCTAACCTGCCCTAATTGTCTACGAGTCATTACGCCGTCTTTAAATACTCGAGCTGTGTGTGTTATACAAATTTCTCACAAATGATGCAAAGAAATCACTTGTTTTGTGGGGTTTAAAATGTTTGCACTTCCTCTAAACAAATGGGTTCAAGTTGAGCTTAGACACATAGAGATTGACTGAAGGCTCTGTCCTCTCAGTGAGGGTTCATGTTAGATGCAGGCTGCAGAGCACACCGCAGGAAACATGCTCTGATGCCAAATTTTACAAGAGCACTCTAATCTGATTCAGTCTATGGGATTAAAGTGGAATGTGATCACACTGAGGGAAAAGGGTGTATGTGTGTCACAGACATATGTGGAAAAGGAAAAAAATCCTGGAAGTGTCTTTTATTTTCTGTAAAATGATTAGTCAGCAACATATGTGCAGGGAGGTGGCGCTGGCTGAACCGGGACCATGCTGTTCTGTTTACCCAGCGCGCCCTGAGCTCGGCACACTGAATTTGGAACTCAAGACTTACATTCATATACAGCTGAGACTCTCTCCCTCATGTGGAGAATATACCTAGGACCTTACCAAAGCAGTGACGGTGCCCATCCGTCTTATCTGCTACAAACCGAATGGAAAAATGCGAAGCCGTGTAGAGGACCTTTAGTGACGGCACGGAGTTTGAAATGTGATCTAAACACTCACCGAGAGCTCCCGCTTCCTCCTCCAAACTCCCCAGCTGTCATCCGTCTAAAGCCACTCTTGCCCTGGAGGGCTTTTTGACAGATGTATGACTGTGAGAGGAAACAAAGGCAGGAGAGGATATAATCCAGAGTGGCTGAGAGCACGGAGGAGGTGTGTGAGTCTCTGGCTGCGATGCAGTAGCAGCAGCAGCAGCAGCACGAGACCAAAACACAAATCCACTGTTGGGATTTGGCCCCGAGACCTGCTTTCACTCATCTTGTCCTGATGAAACCTCCGGCATGCAGAGGCTCAACGTATCATCATCTCATGTCATTGCTGTGTCATACATGACGACAGCTAGGGCTGGGCGACAGAATAGAATATTATACAGCTATCTGGTAAGGTCATTATCGCTATGTCAACTTGCGCGAAAAACAACGCGAAAGACTGCGATATTGCACTCAGGGATTTTGAGATAGTTGAAAGAGAGTATCAGTTCAATTTGTTCAATAATAGAATGTTGGAAATATATATTTTTTTAATTCAAAAGGCAATTTGTTGTATTTAAGCAGTATACTGAAGGACATTTCTGCCATAGGAGCTGCATTTCAGACATCTCACACACAATGAAGCATATACTACAGCTTTGTTGGGCTCTGCAAAGGTATTAACGTAAGATACACTTAAAGGAGCAGTGCTTGGCATTGCACTCATATAATACTTTCAACAGAACTCACAGTGGACAGATTTAAAAAAAATAAAAAAGGATCAAACTAAATTGATGCTGCAGATCTATTGTTTTTATTGCATGCATTCTTTTTCCTTGTCAAAATCCGACATCTATATTATCTATTATATTATACCACAATGGAACTCGACTACAGGTGTGTTATGCCATAGTAGCAGCTGACGTAGCCTGGAGCCTCTAGCCTGCAGCAGAAATGAGAAACTACAGAGGTCTGGTAACATCACTTCTTTCTAACTCCACACCTCCAGATTATTATTTTTTTTTTATTTTATCACGTGTGGTTGTCCGGCAGATTAAATTATCAACGACCAAATTTTTCTGTTGGGAAATATGCCAAATAAATAAATAAATTAATAGCATTAAATAGCCTGATATTGTAAGATATGTTGCCGAGACAACTTCAATATAAACTAGTACAACAGTTTAAATGCCTCCGCTCCGCTGTGCTTCTAATCCAATAACACACTCTTTGTCAAATTCAGTGAATATCTCCTCACAGTCCGCTGGCTGTCTGTTCTGTTGAAAAAAAGAGCCAGTGTTCATACACAACCAGCAGACTGTGTAAATGTGAAACAAACAAAGTGGCTCGGATCAAGCCACTACAATGATGATATAAATAATGATTCCATCATCGTTTCTTCAATAAAGTTTGACTTTTGGACTGAGACAATTACAGAGACGAGGAGCGTGGTTGCGAGACAGAGAGAGGGGAACAGTATGCAATGTTTGGGTAAGGTATTAATAATAATTTAAATGTCAACGTTATGAATGAAGCTTCAAACTACAGTATTCAGTAGACTACAGCTCTACGAGCCACACAGCACTATTTTGATTTTGAAAAATGTGGAATTCACACCGACCAGCCTATTATTTGATTTCTTAGATTGCTTATTCATGTAACTTATTTTCAAGTTATGTTAAATGTAGGCTATGAAATGGCTATTTAAAACGTATGTCCGGTAGTTGTACTATATGGCCTGAACTCTGGAATATTAACCATATTGGCCGTTAAAAAAAAAAAGTCTAGTTTAACATTTGACAACGAATGGTTGGGTGGCACTTCGGATTTTAACATCACATCCTTTGTGTTTGAAAGAAAATATTTGATCAAATTGCCATTAATTGGTATTGAGGTGTAACCAAACACACATTACTCCATTTACGAGCTGCAGGATCAACCAATAGTCCCCATGTTGAAATAATGAGAGGCCTTCACTCCCACTCAAACACATCTCACACTATTAGAAAAGAAAGGGAGAGTGTGAGACCATACTATGGCCTGTTCAGGCTACTTTATCAGTAGTTCACCATTAGCCAGCAACTTGGAAAGACATCGAATAATGGAAATCACACAGAGATATGTTTGACTAGTACATATGATATTAAGTTAAACAAGCCTTTTGCTTTAATTTGGTTCTACCAGACTACTTTTAAAGTTTAATTTCAGTACTAAACTTGTCATGCTCGAGTACTGTCAAGTGACAAGTAGGTCTTAATAAGCTTGTATTCACTGCTGTCTGCCTCTTCTCTTGTCTCATTTGTTTAACAGAGAGTCACCTGTGGCACCAATTTGCATTTGACTGCAAAACGTAGAAAAAAATGAGACAATTAAAGCTGTCAAACAAATGTTCTGACCTGTTCATGCATGCACACAGAAACCCCGTCACACCAGCATATTTGTTCCTCTCCTGCAGCTCATTGAGTCAATTTATAGAAGTGAGTCACCCTCAAGTGGAGGCGTTTAATGTCGACAGCGGTGTGCCACCACAACCTCAATTATCTTTCCCTGCAGCTGCTGTGATCATTCCCGGCCTCACATCTGACGGAGATCTAATCAGGCTGGGTTTCACTCGAGAAAACGACCACCGACGGTGGCTTATCTTTGAATGATAAAGCTTTTGCTGTTGATGTTTCCTGGAGTAATGCGCCAACTGTTATTGGTATGAAATTAATGGTGAATGAAACGATAGTCAAGCGGCGTTTACTGCGATCCTAAAAGGCTTAGTGTATAAAAAGCAACAGCTATTGAGGCCAAGCATCCCAAGCAGTGACACTGTTTATAGCAGAGATGTTATTTCACAACTTTGTGAAACTTTCCATTATGCTCCTGATGCTCCTGTTGCTTTTGATGGTTCTGAAGATTACCTTTCCAGATAATCCTGTGGTGGGAGGTATGTTAAGAGTGTTTTTTACATCCCCCGATCGGCTCTGAAGTCCATCCTGGATGCACCGATTTCAAATCGTTAATATTAAACATGCTCAATATTTACGATGGGACATCCTGTTGTGTGTGGGGAACCCAGAGGACAGCCGATGATGCTGGGAAAGAACGATAGCCAATAGGGAACCAAGCTGACTGAAGCAGATGGACAACCACCGCGGGTGATGCATGAGCTAATGCAAAATGCAAAGCATAAAGTAGCAGTAAGACGGAGCTCAGAAATGTAGGACCGACTTGTTGATTGGTGGCAACAACACAAGAAAAGATCTATTTCACACAGTGAAATACATAAAGTCAATAGTTTCGGCTCTGCTGTGTCTATGAACTGAACTGATTAAGAGACGAGATTGCCAAACATTTTCCTGGAAGAAAAATCGATGCACTAAAAGCAGAAATGTCAGTTGAATCCCTGAATTTCACTGGAACTGCTGCGTGAGTCTGCTTTTTCGGCACCACCGAGCAAAGCGACCATCTGTTTGGGGGAGATTTCCACTGGTCTCTAAGCACAGTCCAGCCACAATATGTTTTAGACGGAAATAAAAAAGAAAGCCAAGAATGTTCTGGAGCCAAAGACTGGAAGCTGGAAGCAAACGTCAGAGGTGCAGCCCGAAAGAGAAAAGAGAGAGAGAGAGAAATAAGGTTGGATGAAAGAGGGAGTAGGTTGTTTAAACCATGCCTCTGTAAATGAGGTGAAAGTGATTGGTGAGTGATGTGTGAATGAGAGAGATGGTTGGAATGCAACTGACATCAAGTTAATAGCTGTTTTGGCATCAAATATAAATCGAGTCAGTCAATATTTAAGAGTTCTCGATCTGGTCATGCAGAACAAGCCGAGGCACGTAAAATAAGATACAATAAGATAATCCTTTATTGAGCCGCAGAGGGGAAGTAAGTACATATAAATAGAGAAGTAAAAATATGACCTACACAAGAGCAATTGAAGATAAAGTTACGAGTTATAGTGTTTAGAAAACTCTAAACTCACGATTAGAAATGTTGACTTCATGTTTTATCTGGCTCAAATTGGCAGAACACCAGCTCTATTATAAGGTTTTACACAGACTTCTACCCTTGAGAGTGTTCCTGTTCCCACAGCAACATGTTCACCTCACAACCAGACATAACATTAACATCTGTGTTGTGAAAAAGGAAAACATTCAATGTCATTCTTACGCTATCAGCTGTCGAAGTTACAGATATGACAAAAATGCACCTCCATTGTTGTTAGGTAGCTATTTCTAAATCTACCTAAGTTAATGAGTGACCAGCCCAGATCATTTTCAATCAATTCTAAAGACAGGAATTAGATAAGACTGACACATTCGACTTCTGTAAATATTCATGTTAAGAGACCGACGTGCACTTAAAAAAGGGAACTCAGTAAGACTAGGCTAGATGTCAACCAATTCAACTGTTATCAGGCCATTAAATAGGTGTTATCAGTCGCTATAAGCACCAGAGATATGGGTTATTAGAGGCCTACTATGTTGTAAAAGTGAAAGTGAAACTAAAAAGTAACACGTTCTAACGTTGTAAAACTGAATGAAATGTCACTTTTTGAACATAAGAAAAAAGGCTTCTTTAGGTTTAGGTAGTAAAACTACAACTTCTTCAGGTTTAGACAACACTTTGCCAATTATCAACCTTCGTTAGATTCGAGCTCTGGTGTTGTGCTGGACTTCCAGGTTTTGATGAGAAACCAGAGCTGTGTGTGAACACCGTCATGACAGCATCACTCGCTGATCTTCCCCCGGATATAAACAGCGGAGGAATGCCGACAGGGTTTTAGGTTCCACTTTTTCTGGGATGACAAATCCACTGTCTGCCCCGATGCACCACTTAAGCCTCTTTCCGAGCCAGTAAAAAAAGCTCTTGCTGTGGCTGCCCTTAAAAACATGACTCAGATCAGCTCTAGTGAATGATGCAATCCCTGATTTCCTCCATTGAGTACGAGAGAGAGAGAAAACATACAGAACAAGAGCTTTGACAAGAGTGTCCCTGGAGGGATCACCACCCTTGGCATGGTTCTGGCAGCTTTTCAACCTCTGCTGTTGGTGCACAATATGCGGGCTGTCCAAACATTAGGAAAGCCGTGTTACATACACAGTCCCGAGAGTGTCCCTCTGAGACATGAGTCAACTCCAGCAAACTGCATTAGTGATATAGTAATCATTAATTACTACAGGGGAAACCCCAGGGCGGTGCTGGGTTCTCATAAAGAAGAAAAAGCTCTGTGGACATTTTTTACTGTCTGCCTCAAGAAGTTTAACATTATTAACACAGTGACTGTTAATGGTTTACATAAATCATGTTGTTAGTGTTGCACAGTGCAATTATCACATTTATTGCACTGGTGGGGATGTGTTTTTTAAGGTTCCACAAAGATGATGCAATACGATCCACGAAGGCCAGTTTAACTAACACAGCTACGACTTGTAAAAGGTCATATTCTATATTGTTATTATCAACCAATCCTATGAAGAAGACCCTGTGTTTCCCATTTGTTACCTGGACTGTGGCGACTGTCGCTCTAGTTCTGGGAGCTCATCTCCCACAGGTCATCAACACACTCACACCTATCCTAATAACCTCCACAGAGAACAAGGGATGAACACAAAGATCCAAAGTTCAGAGATCAATGCCATGAAGAATAATGGCGTCCCCTTCTTCCATTCACAGCAGCGGGGCAGAGGACAGAGATAAGGAAAAGGGACAGAGAAAGAAGGAGAGGCTTGCATTTCCAAAGAGCCACAAAGCTTCAGAGGGACAGACCTTGTGCTCTCACAGAGTCAGTGGAGTGGTTTATTAAGGCGGAGGAGAGCACCCGGTCTCTGTCTGACGGACAAAGAAGCCCTAATTAAAGCAGGCAGCCTGTCCCTCAAGTGGCTGCCCTACTTGGCTAAATGAGGATTTAGAATAAAGCCCAGAGGGAATACTCCAGTTTATCCCTATGTTTCAAGGAGAGACGGGAAGAGGCAGCACCTGAGTGACTGATGACACCAATGAAGTTGGGAGGGGCCTCAGGCTTACCTACTGTGACTATGACAGATGATACAAAAAGGCAAATAGACTAAGCAGGACAATAAACGCATATACTAGGGATGCACCAATACCGATACCAGTATCAGGTATCAGGTCCAATAGTGTACGGTCCTTCGCGGCGCCTCGTATGTGGGACTCCCCAGCCTGCCATGTGTCGCTCAAACCCTCCAGCTTGCTGTTAACGAAGGTCTTTTGACGCAGAGAAGTACTCTTATCAGTACTCGGTATCGGCGAGTACCCAAATGTAAGTACTTGTACTCGGTCTGAAAAAAGTGGTATTGGCGCATCCCTAGCATATACATATAGTACAATTACTCTCACCATGAACAAGATCATATGATACTGGAACTCCTTCACGTGAGGCAACGACTCTTCTGAAAATATCCCTGATAATGCTTCATGGTGAACAACAAAGCTGTGTTGAAATCGGCAGGAGAGCTAGTTAACGTTAGCTGTTAGCATGGGCAGAATTACATTATGATGCCTTCAAGCTCTATTCAGTAAAAATAGTATTGGGCGAAGGTTAATTATAACGTTACGATGTGTTCAAATGTTATTTTGTCAAATTTAGTTTTTGGTGAGACCCCTGAGGTGGATCATCAGGGATAAATATTAAATTCCCAAGTATAAGTAAACGTATAAATGCTGTTTCAGCGGCTTCACACACAGTAGTAGACACCCAACAATCAATTAAAAGTTTAATTTATAAAATGGCCATAATTAGGGAAAAATGTCCAGCACAATTACCCAATTTGACTCAATTATGTTCAACTAACAGTACACAACCTAAACATATTCAAATTACAAAACTATAAAGCAGAGAAAAGCAGTAAATCCTCACATTTGAGAGGCCAGAATATGTGGCTTTTTTTTTTTTAAATAAATGACAATAAATTATTAAAGTTGTTGACATAAATTTTCTGTCTATCACCTCACCATCATTTATGGCAATATTTGAACAATAATAGCACACTACTTTTCAATTCTACAATATCGCTATCAGCTTTCAAACATCTACTTGCTCTCAAGCTGATTTTAGCCAACAGAAAGAAAAAGTGGCCCCCTTTTCTTCGTCAGGTTGGTTCATCAAACGAAAGCTCGGCTTCAGAGAGACTAAGATTCTAATCCGCAGAAATCCATTCGGTGTTATTATTCCACAAGAGAAGAGACAATGCAGCTCATCAGAACTGATGAGATGCCTCCTGCGGCCTTTGATTGATTGGCTGATAGCAGACAAATCAGCTTAGCACTCCCCCCGATGCATCTTATCATCAGTCAATACCTGCCGTCTGCTGCTGCCAACTCAGCATTACAAAAGGACTTTGAAGAATTCAATAAAGGCCTGCACGATGTCGAATAAAGAAAATCTGTGATGTGGGATAACATTGTTCAATATTGCAATGACAATATGACTTGCGATAATAACATCTCACTGGAAACATGTTAATACAATTAATAATATTCCCGACGAAATACTGAGTGATGTTTTAAAAACACAGACATCAGTCAGTATCAGTCCTTCCTCAAAGCGAAGTCTTCAGAGGAATGTAAGTCTTTATTAAACTAACAAAGACCGAGAGTTAGTCTATCAGAGCAACTGAACTCACTCATGCATACAGCAGATTTATACACAGTTCCATAGGGGACTTGAACGCCACGCACCAATTACAGCAGACCCTGAGCGTACACCTCCTGATCCTCCAGTGCCACATCTCCCAAGCCTGTATTTACTCAATGAGCTCAGGGTGGTTAGACAGTCCCATGTCTGTATTTACTCACAGTCATCATCAGAAATAACAAGCCCGGGTTCATATGAGGTTGATCATTCTCACTACATTAAAATGAATATCTGGTAAGCTGAGGTAATTTAACATAGATTTTCTACCACATAATGTTACGTTTACATGAATTTTAAGATACGTGGCAAACCAAGCTAAACAGTCATGTCCACAGGAGTGTTTTTATCGCAAGGGATCGCCTCACTTCCCAGCATTGGACGCTTGATGGGCTGCCACTAGACACCTGATTGGACGAACGCTTTTCCTCGTGGGCTGCTGCTCCTGCAGCTTTCAAACCGGAACCAAAATTGTGGCTCGTTCGGAAACTTTTCTCTCGAAATAGTTCACTGAAATGTGTTCCTGAAAACATTTGATGAGAAAATCAGCCATGCGGTTGCTGAATCTGTCTTTATTTTGCATCGACAACGGTTCGTTTTAAAGTTTCTAGGGAGTTTCCAGAGGCAGCGAGACACGTCGGCGCCCCTGACTTGCATAAAGTAGCCTAGACCTCAACTTTATGCAAATGAGGAGCGGCTAGCAGAACGCACCGTCTCGCCCCGCTGCCACGCTACCAGAATGCATTGCACGAATGCTTAAATAGACAATGAATTAGCTTGTGTAGCCGAGGGTTACGTTGCTCCTATGCTTTATGATAATAACATGGAGGCTCCGTAGTCTGCACCGAGACGGCAAGACCTTGTCAACAACAGCGCATCACCGCTTCACTCCTTTTGTTCCACCCTTCCCAATAAACTCCAGATTCAAATATCGCTTTTCTATATGTTTACATCATATTTATGCTTGTTGAACAGGTGTATAAAGTATTGGCTTTGAATGTTTGAGTGTGTGTGAGTGGAGAACTCCTTCACAGCGCCGACACTGAGCAGAGAGAGGATGCAGCGTGATAATAAATACTAATGTTACGATCTAAATAATAAGATCCCATTTCCTTGAGTCACTTTTTATGATGGAAGCCATTCTACAGCAGGTGTTTATCTTATCATACATATTTCATGATGTTGTTTCTTTCACTTATTCATCGCCTCTTCGGCTTGAACACTAGAGCTAGAGCCGAAGTGGAAATAACATGAATTACTATGTAAAAAAAAACAAAAAACAGAGAGGCTGGAATGAGAAGTCCTTCTCTTGCCAGTTGATTGATGGGGAAATTAGGCAGGCAGAAAATACCTTTTTGCCAAGGACCGGGGAGTCCTCCACTCCCGCTGACAGTTGCTCTATAACATGGCAGCCTGATTTCTGTTTTTCATGCTCCCTCGCGTCGTTCTAATGAGATATTTTTAGCCTGCCGCGAGCAGCTGTGCATCACTTAAAAGAAGAGGGAGTCTGGGGTGAATTATTACAAATAGGTCTATACACACTTCTGTTATTGCACTACTGTTACGCTTCACGGTTGGTCCCCTCGTTGGATGGTTTGAATATGGACACAAAACCCAGTTCAAACAGTAAAAGAAAGTAAAGAGCCTTCTGTCTCAGTTGGTTCAATAATTGGAGGTTAAACACAGCGAGGATTTATGCTCATGGAAAAAACAAAATGCAAGAAGATGAGACGAAACTCCATCTGTTTTCCCCTCGGTGAAACACTCTCAGAGCAGACTCAAAACAAGAGGCTCTTAGCAGTGTCGGAATTTTCAGTGAACATGAATGTTGACATCAACAACAGAATAGTAGTAGTAGTAAGTCTGGGTTTCAAATTGTTCAGTACTAGAGTCAATACGATATCAGAGTTTTGATATTGATACCAAAATAACTTTTTTTAGTACAAAAACCAAAGTTGTTTAATGTTAAATGTTGTCCCGACACAAGCTGACGTACAAGAACTTTGCCTGAATAAATTACTTCCTAAAATTGTCAAAATTATGATTTTGGTATTTGACAGTTACAGTACTTGGTCTGTACCCAAAAAAGTAATGCTGTTGGATAGTAAGGCTGGGCGGTATGGAGAAGATCAAATATCACGATCGATATTGCAACGATATTGTGGGGTTGACCATTGGAGCTTTTACAGAATATTTACACAATAACATTTTTTGATAAATAATCATCAGTAATGTGGATTATAATGACTAAGTGGGTAAGGACAAGTACTAGAACAGCTAGAACGGTCTGGTAAGTTCAGAAAATAACATCACGTTACTGTAATGCATCCTTTAAAACCAGGAAAAGACAACACTTATACACGCCATTTCACCATATTTCGATATCCAAAATCTAGGATGACATCTAGTCTCATATCACGATATCGATATTATATCGATATATTGCCCAGCCCTATTGAATAGGCTGAGTTAAAGCAGTAAATGTGTACTTCTGTTTGTAGCTTCTACTCTACGTTGTAGAGGAACGCTCTACAAATATTCACAATAAAGACAAGTCAATGGGGACAGGGTCTTGACTCCGGTCCCAAACAAACTGAAACATGATACAGCATGTATATGCCGTTGCGTTATTGTGCATGTGTGACTGTCGGGAAGCATCGATACAGAGGAATCGACAGTCACGGAGGCATGAGATGCCAAGGAATCGTACAACTATGAACCGGTTCTGTATTCCCATCCCTAGCGTTTTCCTTTCCTACCAAAGTGCTGGATGGCCTGGCAACAATTTACCCGCATTTAGGCGGGTGGTGGGTGCTAATATCCTTCAGAAACACCGGCAGAAACAACACGAGTACACTAGATATGGCATGACCCACAAATGTAGAAGTTCCATTTGTAAACTTTTAATTAATGTCATCTTGTTCTTTTTAACTTGAATCTGTTTGGATGGACACCCCCATTTTCGCACTATTTCACCCAAGGAGGAGGAACGCTCTCAGCAGAAAATGTCATGGTGGGATTTTCCTAATGGATGAATGATGCTGAAATGGTGTAAAAGATTAAGTGCAGTCAGCTTTCAGTGTTTCGATGGAAGCAATTAGGGTCGGAGGACACACTTTAGGCTTGAGAGACAGGCTATTTAAATGGCGATGGAGACACAAGGACATTCTCTGGAGGGGGTTTTCTGAGTCATCACTTTATGCTTGTGTCGACAGGGCTGCATGAAACAGCTCGCTGGTCATCTAAGTCATAGGCCATGTGGGTCAGCCAGAACCTGAGGGATGAGCTGCGGATACAATGACACGACACACTCAAATACCATTTAGACCGTAGCTTTGTGTTAGGTCTCTTTTTCCCTTTATGACACACACACACAATATATCTCCCTTGATCCATCTCTTTCATGTCTGGTCTTAGCAGGGTGCAGTGTAAATGGCATGCTGAGCCCCTGACATTAGCTGCTAAGCCAACCGCTGGCACTGCACATACACCGACCAGTGGTGTGCGCTCTAATGGAGCACTTTATTTAGACACTCTCTACACACGTGTGTGTACAAGGGAGTGTGGCAGGAAGGATTTAGGCACCGCTGACCCAGTCTCAATATAAACCACAGAGGGATCGAGTCATCACCTCTGGTGCTGGGCTTGCAGCCGACGTAAAAAATGAGTTTGCTCCCGCATGTTAAGCTACACTTTGTGTATGTATGCGTGTGTGTGTGTGTGATTTAGGAACAACTTACAGGGCTCATTGCTGTTAAATGAGGCAAGACAAAAAAATGTCATTATTGTTCATTGTTTAGCTAAATGTGCCTGAGTCGAGTGATTCATAGACCGCTGACAGCATCACGCACTTGCATAATTAACAGCACAAAGACTGTAATATACTTCAACGCCTATATTACCCCACGGACTATTTTTAGCTCCCCATCTCTTTTGTTTCCATGGGAATGAAGAGTTCACGGCGAGCGGCTGGGGGGCCTCGGGTATTTTCCAGAAGCAAAAAGGACAGAAAAGGCTTCGCTACTGAACCATAGCTAGCTTTTCCACAGCCTGGTGGGTTTGTCAAGTGATCATTTCCACTCCGCTGGGTCCAAGCATCACTAGGTCTGTGTTTAACCACTGCCCTAGTTTTCCCCCCTCATACAACAAGCCTGTGCTGTCAGTTGAAGACAGGCTTCCAGTTCAGTACATCTGGATTATGTTTTAGTTACACGTTCTGTGCTTGTCTCAGTAATAGGGCTTTTATTTTGAAGGGAGGGTTTTTGGGATAAGTGATACACATAAAGATTGTACACATTTGTATTGTTTAACTTAATTTTTTTAAGGTAAACAATAAAAAAAGCAGGTAGATAAGACCTTGTCCAAGAACACTCAAAAGAGTAAGAAAACCTGGCCTGCACTTTACGGCACAGGACAAGAGGAGAGCCTGGAGTACAAACAGAAGATATGCTATCATATTATTCGTCAGTGGCCAGCGGTGGAAAAAGCAAAAGGCGAATAGGAAAGATAAATCATTGCCAACATGTTCATACTCTTCCAAAACAGCCAAGAAAAAAAGGGTTTCGGTCAAATGTAGTCTTTTTATAGTGACACTACAGAACTACTAATGTCATCCACTGCCACATCGGTTTACAGCAAGTACAATGAGGAGATATAAAGAATGTGAGAGTGATGTTTCAAAATGTTGGACACTTAAAACTAGGGCTGTCTTACACTTAGGCCAAATTTTCAAAAGGGGTCCCTTGACCTCTGACCTCAAGATAGGTGAATGAAAATGGGTTCTATGGGTACCCACGAGTCTCCCATTTACAGACATGCCCACTTTATGATAATCACATGCAGTTTGGGGCAAGTCATAGTCAAGTCAGCACACTGACACACTGACAGCTGTTGTTGCCTGTTGGGCTGCAGATTACCATGTTATGATTTGAGCATATTTTGTATGCTAAATTAAGTACCTGTGAGGGTTTCTGGACAATATTTGTCATTGTTTTGTGTTGTTAATTGATTTCCAATAATAAATATATACATACATTTGCATAAAGCAGCATATTTGCCCACTCACATGTTGATAAGAGTATTAAATACTTGACAAATGTCCCTTTAAGGTACATTTTGAACAGATGAAAAATGTGTGATTAATGTCCATTAACTGTGGACAATCATGTGATTAATCGCGATGAAATATTGTAATTGATCGGAAGCCCTACATAAAACATATCACACCTCTCAGTGCATCCGTGTTTAAAATTTAAATACAATCTAAATTCAACATTCATCAAGTTATGATTCAAGATCAGAACATATTTCATCAGAAAGTAAGTGAACAAGACCAACCCAACTCAACCTGAGACCAATGCTATAGTTTTGCTGTATTTCATTCCTTAATGGTCATTAGCTCGCCAGGCTAAATAGGTAAAACAAGACCAACAAGTGATATGCGCAGCCCTGATATTGAAAGCCAAGACCTTTACCATTAGCTTGCCTAGCTGATACCACAAAAAGATTTAACAAAAGTAACACAGTGTGCAAACAAGGCCACTTCAACTTAAAAAAAAAAGAATCAATGACTTCAATCGTTAACAAAATGACACGCGAGCAACAACTATTGAATCCTGCTCGTTTCCTGAGAGAATCTGACATGTTTTACACTCAGGAAGGATCCAATCAGAGTGGAGGCTGCACCTTAAGGAGTCACACCAATGCTGCTCTCAATCCAAGCTGTGTCCTACCTACGTATCAACGGCCCACTTCCTGATTCCCCCGGTAGGGGAGGGCTGACCTTGCTCTCTGCTTTTCCTATCAAATATTCTGACTTCAAGTGATGGCACACATACTTTCTCACAGGATGCAACTATTCAATGCTAAATGTCTTTCATAAATATTGAAGAAATTGAAAAGATGTATGGCAAATATGTATTCTCATTTCTCACTGTCGAAGCAGATGAACCCACAAACAGATGATGGTGTTATTAGGACTGTGTGGACTTGATAAATTCTGTCAAAAAGTCTCCCTGATGTTGTTGCTTAAAAAGTCCAGCTGTTGCACAGCCGCGTCGGTATTCCTTGGAAGTTCACTGCACCAGAAAGCAGTGCGTTTTGGTGTGAAGCCAGAGTTTACAGCCACATAAAGCCTCTCCAAATAGATGGAGCTTCCTGTTTGGGATTTCTCATCACGCAGCAGCAGCAACAGCAGCAGCAAAAGCAACAGCAGCGGCAGCGTTGGCAACAAGTCTGGGGTTTCCCCTCATTGAACGTGACCCTCAGTTCAGCCTGCCTGTAGTCACCACAGTACACTACTGTATCTGTTCAGTGCTGTGTTTCCTCATCTGAAACTCCACTGCTGCCCCCGTAAACCAGATTATGGTGGTTTTCATGATTTGAGGCTAAAATGTGCTTTTGTTTTTCAACCAACAGATATAGCTATAAATCTTGTATGTGCTCGGTCTGTGACCCATCTGTTCCCCTGAATTTTGTCTTTCGGTGACGCTGATGTCACGATACTTTTGACCATATAGTGGTTTGACATCGTAACCAATGGTGAGCTGGGTTGTGGCCGTGTGGTTATCAAATGGAAAGTATAGTGGCCACAGAGAAGGGAAGTCATGATACTGACACCAATAATGCAAAGTAGTTAGAATATACAAGCGCTGACTTCAACAATGACTCAGCCTTATTTTCATAGTTTTGACCATCGTTTCTAATAGTGATGGACAAATGTGTGGAATGATGTTATACTTTCATAGTTTAAAAAACATTGGAAAAAAACATGTGTGAATATATTTATACTGTGTTATCAGAGTTGTAGTTACGATTAGAGATGTTCCGATGCTGTTTACTACTGACCATGTATGGATGTGATAGGATTACTATCTTTGTTGTATGGCCTGGCTCAGGTTAACCCCTTTGTAAAACATGAACAAATATAGAGAAGGAATGCATGAATGTATTCTCTTAGCTGTCTCCACAGTGGACAGCCTGTGTGCTAATTTGTCCAGCAGGGTGCAATATTCACACACACACCCTACTAGGGTACTGCCACACCCCGAAACGAAAGTTATGGTAGTTAAGTTATGGTATCGGATCGGTGCATCGACTGGCGTACTCGCCGATACCGATTTTTGGGCAGTATCGGAAGCATTTCCAATACTGGTATCTGTATTGGATTCGGAACAACTCAAGGCAACTTAAGGCAGATTTACGTTGTTTCCTGTTTCACATTTCAACATTTTCTAAACCCACAGGTCTGTAATGACAGATTGAACATATACCAAAGATGATTATGGCTGCAACTAATGACAGTTTACCAGAGCCCAAGGTGACACTTTCACAAAACACAAAGACATTCCGTTTACTATGGTCCCAAAACAATTTGGACTAAATCTCAATTTGTACTCATCTCAGACTTAAATGGTTTTCACAACAGCCCCGACTCACCAGGTTCACTACTGAGACCTGAGAACACAGCGACATCGCTATAACAAAGTCAAGACAGGGAAAGAATCACAATCGGACGAGTCACAAACAAGCCGACAGTTTAGCAAGACGATCAGAACAAGTCAGAACTACATTAAGTGCAGAAGATCAAAGTACAACCATGAAGATGGTCTGTAAACTGTGATGAATGTTTACAACGGACAGTGCGGCTCTGCCTTTGTTTTCTCTTTCAAATAGGTTCGTCCAAACTGAGGCTTTTTGTTTAGATGGACAATGATAATCTCACCAATTGGAACGAACGATGGGCAAAACTATGAAAGGAACACCTGAATTATAATAAACCAGGAATATCTTTGAATGTACCTGTGGATTAAAAGTCCCACTGGATAGACACAAAAATAACAAAGTGCTAATTAGATCTCCTTTTTCTTGCTTCCTGAAAAAGTTTCACCTCGTACAAACGGCGGAGCAACGATGTCGACGACCACTCTCATGGCGTCTTACACACACACACACACACACCACCTCCTCTCGTCTTTCCTTTACACTCTTCTTTTCCCCTTCAGGTGAGAGAGGCTCAGGCTCAGCGAAGGCACTCGGCCAAAGCAATCCGAGCATGGAATCAATCTCCTTTTCTCTAAACATCTGCCCTCCTCTCTTTCATCGCTCATGTTCTCCCCCTCACCTCTGGAACCACAAGCTTTCTCATACAAGCTTACAATTTTTCACCACACTGGACGACCTGCTATGAATCAAATCTCGACTCATCTTGTTGTATGACTGAGCCATCGAGAGAAGAGAAATAATGGATATTCCCCTTTTAACTGTTTTGTACTCCCCCATTTTGCTTTTTTCTCCATGCAGCTGTGAGGAAACCCCCCTGCTTTCCCATGAGACACGCTACATCTGTGTGCCTTTTCAAACCCATCTCCTTTTGTTTGTGCATCACTGTCTTCCGCGGGGATCAATCAGCGATGCACAAAATAATGATGGAGAGAATAAAAATAAAAAGAATTCATGCCTCCACTTCCTGTGACAAAAAGGTCAACGGGAGGAGAGAACAAAAGAAGAGAGTTTTTTTTTATCAATTCTGCCACCACGTTGCCTTCACTGGCATGTGCTTTCATGTGAAAGACTAGCGCTGTGAGTCATATAGCGCTCGTCACAAATCAGATGCTGTGGTTGATATCAGAGAATGAGTTACAATAGGAGCTGCTGGCCTCATTCATGTAGGGAGTCTCTTTGATGGACAGCAATGGAAAGCGTGAAAGTGAAAGTGAATTTAAAAGCTACTACCATGTGAAACCTGACCGCCGCCTGCTCCCACAGATAGAAGTAGACAAAGACAGACGGTGAGAAAACACGTACAATCAAAAATAAAAGAGGAAGTTGGTTTTGAGGGGGCTAAAAAAGGAACCTACAGTCCCAGAGTATAAGCTGCTGCAACAGCCTCATGTGTCTCGCCAACGGTTACCACAGCAACCTTGTCGTATGTCGACAGCCACGTTACAGGGCATCCTGTACTCACCCCTGGCAGACAACTTCTTGGTATTGATTATTTTGGCGGCGTATTCCTGTCCCGTGGAAATCTTCATGCACCGTCTCACCACAGAGAAAGCACCCCTACACAAGAGTTAGGGTCACAAGTCAGTCACTATATGGAAAGATTTTCCAAAACATGCAGGTAGAGCCATACATTAACACTTTTGACAGAATAACATTGAATTGTGAACTCTTGGATTACAACAAGACATTACTCAAAGACTCTTGTAATCATTGTTTTAATGTATAGATCATCATCATCATCGCTCCTCTGGCTCCTTACATTTTATGACAGATTTTTATGTATTTTGTTGCACTTAAACCTGCAGTAGGAGGAATGTTTTTGGCATCATTGGGCGAAAAAATTCCATAATAATCTTTCAGCATATTGTAATTCAAGTGTTCTGAGAGATAACTAGACTTCTGCCCCTCATCATGGCTCTGGTTTCAGACCGTGACGGCAGACTTCGGCCAATCACAGGTCATTTCAGAGAGAGAGCGTTCCTATTGGCTGATCATTCAACGAAGGCAGCTGTCAATCACTCGCCAACTCCGATCAAACGGTCAAACTAGGCAGCGCTGATCAAATATAAATCAATATTCTGTTACTGTAATGCCTATTTCTCTCCTGAAATGTTCTCAGAAACATCTTGTAGTGCACTGTTAAGTTTGTGACCCGGCAGCCATATTGAGATCAGTTGAGGAAATACCATGCACCGCCCACCAGCCGGAGAAAACTTTCTCATTTCTCGGAGAAATAGGCATTACAGTAACAGAATATTGATTCATATTTGATCAGCGCTGCCTAGTTTGACCGTTTGATCAGAGTTTGCGAGTGATTGACAGCTGCTCAGAGATGACAAGGCTCCAGCTCGGCTCTGATTGGTTATTTTCCTTCCGGTCTGTGAAATCTTGCAGATGCCGTTAGGAGCACCGGAGGACACGGAGGACAAGTGATTTTTTTTCAGATTACCTGTCAGGATTTAGTGACTGTTTAATAAAAATAACTTTAAAAAAAAAAAAAAAGAAATCATATTTTCTCCATTTCTACCCACTGCAGCTTTAACTGGGCCTCTAACAACTTCATTATAAAAACAAACCAGCCTACATGATCTAACCTGAAGCCAGGTCTAAAAGGAGAGCCACACCTTTCCATCATTAAAGACTTTTTTTTTTAGATTTTTCAGGAAACATATTGATATTGGAGGAGAAACAAAATTGCTCTAAGTTTGAACACCCTGTTGTGTGTGTATGTGTGGCACCATGGAGGAATTTCAACACTTCACATTTTGCAAAAGGGAGGAAACTTGCACAAATTACTGAGAAACACATTGAGGTTATTGTATACAGTACACGAGGTTGCCATCAGAGTGTCATTAAGGCGTGCTGAGAGCGTCACAGGTGACCTGAGCTGCCATAATGACACCAAGCACCAAATTCCATCCACATTTCTGCTTGTTTTAACTTGCCTGGCATGTCACCAGATGTGCATGCCTGTTGTAGCACTTTTTAAGATTACTAACTAATCATGATGTGATACTTTTATATTCGGCATACATTGCAAGGCACTCAGTGGTGTTTTTTTTTTCTTTAAATATATCTTTTTTCCATTTGGTGCGCCAGGCATTATTATAAGACATACATAAAAACACGCTGATGGGCGTTAACGAGCAAGCGACAAAACGACTCAAAAAGTTGAGATAAACATGACAGAGAGGAGGCCGAATTAAACATTAAGAGGTCATGATTCAATACGGAATCATTAATAATGTTAACACTGGTGCTTTTAGTTGATAATCAAGGTTTAAGTAAAATCGAGAGAAATGTGAATGGAGTTTGGCGTGACGCGCTGCACACACACGTACTAACTGAACAGCAAGGTAGGAACAGGTAAAAGGCGGAAAGTTTCAATGCATCCAGCTCAGATAAGCTTTATTTTAACTTTTGGTATTAAAAACATGAATAAAAAAGAGGAGGACTTACTTGCCCAGCTCCTCGTACAGCTGGTACTCGTCGGTGAACCTGGTGCAGGTCGTTGAAGCCATGTTCAGGTGAGTTAAGTTGAGAAACTGAGTCGCTTTAATTCACTCCACAGATCCGCTCCTCCTCCGGTTCCAACAGGGCCACTTGTCGCCCTTTAGGAGGTAGAAAATAAAGAGTAAAAAGGAGGAATGTAGTTGACAGAAGTGAGAGGTGAAAGCAGTAAAAGCTCGGTGTTTCACAGATATCCCAGTTCTTCTCCTGGAGTTGACAGGACGTCGCTACCTGCTGTTGTGTCTCAGCACTGATTAGTTGACCTGCAGTCAAGAGAGACCATATAGAACACCTGGTATCCGGTGGAGGAGTTTCAAAATAAAACCACCAATTAACACACATTTTAATTGTCTTGCTCTTTTGTGAATATTTGGGGATAGCCTGTATTTTAAGAGATAAATTGTTGAATATATTTTCAACACATTGTTTAGTCCTGTTTTCCAGTCATTCTAAACCCAATT
This sequence comes from Sebastes umbrosus, assembly GCF_015220745.1. Lineage (NCBI taxonomy): Eukaryota > Metazoa > Chordata > Actinopteri > Perciformes > Sebastidae > Sebastes > Sebastes umbrosus. The sequence continues at coordinate 9,391,091 of NC_051290.1, forward strand.
TAGATTTGGGTTAGATTTTGGATTTAAAGAGACTGTTTGTAAGAATCAGAAATGCTTTTTAACAGCGACAACTGTGGCGTTTAAGTCAACGAAAGTCAGCGTTCTGTTGCTCGCGCTTGTGCTCGCTCTGCATAGACATGAACGAGCATCGCTCAAAACAGTGAGGCGACACACGTCAGCTAAAAGCACAATATCACTCTGTATTTCAGCTGCTTGGCAGTAATGTTAGCTGACCAGACGAAGGTCTCTCCATGAATCAATGCTGATCCTAGTGTTGGCTTTTCCTGCTTCAGCCTCCTGACCGTGGCCGGAGGGAGACAGTGAAGACAACGGCACCCGGTCGGAGACGATAACGTTTCTTGTTGCGGAGCCCCGTCACTTCACAAGACACGGGAAACCTCTGTTGGTCTGGAGGAGCTGCAGCATTTATTTCTGCACAAACGTTCACTAGATATTCTCAGAGCTACTAACTCTTCTGCAGTGTGTAGTGAGCGCGCATGCACGCCTAGAGCGACACAGCGAGACAGCGAGACAGCGAGAATGCGCGTTGTGTGAGTGAAGGCAAGCAGGAAGAGGAGCAGAGACTCCGGCCACACGCGAGCGCGCATGGGATCCCGACCCGGTACATTTATACACTTAAAAAGTTACAAACAGTCCCTTTAATTGTCTTGCTCTATTTTTTCTTTTCTTTTCTTTTTATTTAGTTATTTATTTTTCCTTTCCTTCTTGGTATCAGAATCAGAATCAGAATCGAGTTTATTGCCAGGTGTAAGAGGTATACATTAGGAATTTGCTTTGGTTTTGTTGGTGCAAATAAGCAGTATAATAACAAAGAATAAATAAAAATGTTAGAATAAAGTAAGAATAATAAAAAAAAAAAATTCTAACAATATACAATATAAGCAAAAATAAACAGATATATATAAACAGATAGTGCAAATATTGCCAGTGTGCAAACAATCAGGTATACATGTATGTATAATAAAACAAATTCAAATATTAAAAAAATTGTCTTGCTCTTATGTAAATATTTAAGAAAATGTATGTGTTCCATATTTATTACTTTTTCTTACAGTTTTCAAGGTGGAAAAAATATTTAAAAGCATTTCAAAAGGCAGAAGAAAAATATGACTTCATCGAAGGGGTATAATCAAGAGGACGACAAAGTTTAGTAAAATTGTTTAAACTCCCTTTTTTATTTAGCTTTATATTGTGTAAGTGCACCTTGAACTTGCACACCACAATGTATATTTATTTTATTTATTTTATTTATTTTATTTATTTATTTTATTTATTTTATTTATTTTATTTATTTTATTTATTTTATTTATTTTATTTATTCAATCTGGCAAACCTTTAATCTTTTACTTTATTTTGGAGGTAAAATAACTGAACATCCGTTTTGTTCTTGGTCTGCAGTGTCTACCTTGATGAAGCTGAATTTCGTCTCAACGCTTCCTTGTTGAAGAGGCGACACAGGAGCTCCATCTGGAGGCAGCAGGGTTGACCTACTACCCTAATACATCCATGCTACTACCACACATCGGCTGAGAGGAACTGGAACTGCAAATGCAAAGTCACCTAAAAACCCATAAAAAAAAGGTCCCTCCTCCACACTGATGCTATTTTTGGTTTTGTTGATGTGATCTCTAGTCTTAGAAACTCTAGTCTTATTTTTTTTTTCCTGCAAAAACTATCATGGAAATGTTCAACCAGTTTTCAACCATCACAAACAACCCAATGTAAATTAAAACTATTCTGTTTGTATAACTTAATTACCCAGAAACCATTGCAATATGAGGTATCAAACTGCACTTTCCTCTGATCCTTCTCTTCTATCTTCAATCAATGCAATATGTGCAATATAAAAAAATAAAAAAATAAAATAAAAATGCCTGTGCAATATTTTTATAGTATGCAACCTCTACTGCTCCCATATATATTTATATATATTTGCTTTTCTAGTGACCATATACCAAGTACTTCCTTTATTATTATACTGTATATTATTATTAAATACACTATTGTTTTAATTTTTAACTTATTCTTAACTTACTGTTTTCTTAACAGAGCTTCCCAGCAATCACACGACTCTACTTGTATAACCGGTGTGACAATAAACATCTTGAATCTTGAATCTTCTCTGTCTTCTCACGACCTGTATTTTTCCTTTTCACCCACTGACATTGACCCAATCTCCCATCCCATCTTGTGCTTTGCATGGTGTTCTGGTATGTGAATGTTGTTGGTATCAGAGCTCCCTTGTTTGTTATTGTTATTCCAACATTATTCATATTCATTCAGCTTTATTTTCAATAAACATTTCCCTCTCTGGTCATGCACGCTCCCTGTACACCCACCTCATCAACCACCATGACACAACTGGCTATATGCTCCCCCCAAGAGGGTCCTGACCTCCAGTTTGAGCACCACTGTATTGCAATATCTTCTCATGCTAGATCATGGTCTGGGTACATTCACACTCTCTGCTCATCTGCTGCTGTTGTGTGCATGCATGCATGCAGCGATCACCTTGTTAGATCACAGAACAAACATTTGTTTATTTGCCATAAACTGTCTAAAGTTTTAACATGCATGTGATGAAATTTAACATTTAGCATATAGTGTGATCTGAGTTAAATGTCGTCTTCCCTATAGTCTTCATCAGCAGGCTGAGTTGTTATGGAGATAACTCCATACTAATGCTAAGACAGTTTTGAGTCTGTTTTTGGAGCTGCTCACAGGTGTGAAAGAATAAATAAATTGCAAGACAGCTCCAGAAAGATCTTGGAAAAAAAACAAAAATAAGTATTAAATCTTGTGAAATTGAATTGACAGAGTAGCAGTTTGTTTTACACCTGACATTGCATGAAGTGTATTAGTTCCTGTTAATATAAAACAGTAAATATACACCAATATACTAACTGCTAAAACAGTATACTATGCCAAATAGTATGCAGTACTGCAAGCATTAGAATGTACAGTAGTATGGGTAGTACAGTAGTATGGCTTTGGGACCCATCAGTTGTGTTGAAGAGGTATTCAGCTCGGCTCTGATTGGTTGTTTCCTTCCGGTCTGTGAAATCTTGCAGATGCCATTAGGAGCTCCGGAGGACTCCGGAGGACACCGGAGGACGACACCGGACCGGTAGAACTGCTAACAACTCATAGACATGTGGAACCTGTGACAGGGGCCCCAAGTAGACACTGCTTTTTTTATTGTATGATTATCATGTGTTGTTTTTATGTAAAATCTTAGTTTGAAATGCAACTTGTAACCTTCACTCTTACCATTCGATTCTGTGAGTGGTTTTGGTCTGCTTTTATAGATATTGGCTTTACATGTTCCAACTGACCAGACACAAGCACAACTTCTCCATCCACTTGTCGAACTATTGTTTCCAGGGTCAAGAATGAGCTCAGCTAATGACACATTTACTGGAGACATTAAAGGCAACACAGTAGCTCCTGGGGACACACTTATTGTAATATATCAGGTCAGATATAACCAGGAAGCTAATGACTAATCAAAGTAATTAAATCGAGGTGTTTCTATAACTGCTGTCATTTTTTATGTCCTTTGGCAAACACACTAACTGAACTGAGCAAATAAAAAATACAATTTAAAAAAGAAACCCTCAAGAAATCCAAAATGTTCCATTACAGAAGCAGTTAAAAAAATGTTATTAGAGCCCGATCAGATTCACCTTGTACACCTACTGTTAATCTGCATTAATCCCCATTTATCCTATAATCTGATGTAATCCATGAGTGAGGAAGTGGTGTTACCGCTTCCCGTCCATTGTGTGTCATGGACTGTGTGTGTGTGCTGACCATCACCTCCACCATTAGAGAGACGATCACCTCAGCAGCTGCTCATTATAGCATCTCAAGGAGGAATGACTGGATGTAAAATCTGTGTGCATTCACACCATCACCATGACGATGAACTATTTATAGGGTGGAGTGAAGGTGAGTCCAAAGCAATGGATTCTCCTGCCCTCTGCTGCCCTCCACTGACAAGACATTGTTATAGACTTCCATAGAGTTCCTCAGGTCCTATAGACCAAGAACATACCATGTAAAGCAAGCATCCGCCGAAGGACCCATATTCACATGGTCGGTTGGCTTTGATTAATTCATTGCAAATTGGTTTAGAAATATGCATTCACATGCGTCATTAACCGTCTTATCTACTGTGTCAAATGATGCATATCACTAAATTACCGCAAACTGAGTCAATAGAGGCCCACAGCTCATTTTTCTCCCAGGAAATCTTTTTTGATTTACTTTATTTTTGTGTAAAATGATCCAAATGGCCATCTGCTCTTCATAAGGCCAATATCATCTGCCCTCATTTTTAAATGTTGTACCAGAGGAAGTGTTCTGTGCTGTATGTACATCGATAGCACATCTGGCCATGGGTCCAACAACTGCAATGACAATAATTTAATGTCGTCATTTTACTCATTGTTACCTCATAATGATGATGGTTTGTACATTAAAACCATCATAATTACGAGATATTATATGATTAATTGTAAATAAATGAAATGAATGAAAGTAGAAGAAGTCTTTATCAAGAAAGCTGCTGGAATGCTTTATGGTACACAACAGCAAGAGAGCGCTGTTGTTCCAGTTCAGGTGAACTAAACTAAAGCTCTGTAGTTGTGGCCATGGTGGATGATGAAAAGAGAGAAAAGCTGGAGGAAGGAAATAAAAACACAATATGTCATTTCCTTATTGAGTAAAGACAAAGATGCCAGAGAAGGCCTTAAATCCTGGTCTTATCTATGTTGGCTGCATCCTGCAGACAATGAAATGCTGCGGTCCTCAGCTGCATTAGTAGGAGGCTTTGGAATGGACCAAGCCTTGTTGACCCGCGATGACTCAGTCTCTAAGGACTGTACATTCTTGACCTTGTTGTTGGGAAGTTCAACAAGTATTGGTAAATGCAGTGAAGTTTACATGTAAGTAGTTAATGGGCTAAAACATGCAAAACCACTGCAGGAAAGGATATAAACAATATAGATAAAACATGATTAACAAAATCTAAATTCTCAAGTCATTTGTGTTTTTAATGGAGTCAATAAAATCTGATAGAGCAGCAACCTTTGTTGTTTCTCTGACTCATTCACTTGATTTTCACTGGAAACAGCTTGAAACACTTTTCTTTAAGAAATTAATGTTAAGACTCATTTAAACAAAATATCTTGATAAAATTGCGATTTTTTGCAGTGTAGAAAAAACTAAAATAGTGTATACATCAAACCGGCACAATCGGGTACATCACAAAAAGTCAAGGTCGCGCCCCCTTTTTGGGGATAAAAAAACTGAAGATCTCATAGACTTCAATGCAATTTGACGTATGTTTGGATTGTAATTTTTACAAGTTCTTATGTATTAATTTCTTATTATACAAACGTTTGTTTTATACACGTGTCTAGTAATTATTTTGCGACTTTGCCTGAACCTGAGCATTGGCGATACCTTAATAAATGAAGGTTGATCGCTGCCATGTCTTTTCAGTCTTCCCTCATCCATCCCTCGTCTCTACAGATGTGATTGAATCCTGTTTGGTTAAGTGTTGTTGGGGTTAACCCGCTACACAACAGCTTTTCATCATTTTCTCTCATGTGACAGCGAGTTTCTTTCCCCCAAAAAGAAGCCCAGCCTCGGCGATGACGCCATGCTGGTCTGGTCTATAGCTTGGAGCCATAAAGCCCCTCTATTAGATCTTTTTTAGGACATGGCAGGAGAACCAATCAGAGATCAGCGTTTTGGAATTATTGTTGGTGCAACCAACTACACAGCAACTCCTGAGCATAGCGATATTACTATTACTGGTTTGTTTAAAGTAGAAGTTTGGAGACATGTTTCAATTTCTTCTGTTTACTCTGTTACCGTCAATGACGGATTGGTTTCCCCCAAAAGGGGGGATGGTTATGAGAGCCTACTCTGGATGACGTATTGCCGGTCTGAGTATAAACCCTACCATCTTGATTTACATTCTTTGGGAACATCCCTTCCATGTATTTGACAAAATGACACCGTTCTATATTTACTGCATGATATCCCTCCAACACAAAGAAACAACAGTTCACGCAGTAGGATGAGTGACACTTTGGCAACATAAACTTCCCTCCGTCAGCCCTCCCCCCAGCTCGCAGGTGGTCTCATATTACTCAGTGTCATTAAATACACTGTGGAATCATATTTCTTGAAGACAGAGATTTATATATTGCAACATCCAGTACAGCGTTACATTTTTTTCCTCACTTAGTGTTGGCGTGAGCTGCAGACAGCATGCGGAGTTGAGACGGTCCAACCTTCCCATCTGGTGGAGGGGAGAGGCACGGAGAGAGAAGAAGGTCAGTGTGTGAAGACCCGGGAGGACAGGAAGCCTTTACTGCTGTGGTAAAACTCTGCTGACTGATCCATATGCTGCAGTTATATAACACACAGCTAGAGGTTGAAACATATGGGCTTTTGAAGGCCAATAACGATGATGTTTAAACTCAATGTTTTGGTTCCACACTCAGGAAGCTGATATTAGTATTTAAAGACTGAAGCTGCCGCTCATCTCTGTGATTTATATGCTTTATTTCTATACATTTCTTCCCCAAAATGCAGGTAAAAGAAAGGTAGAAGGAAAAGTTTTACCGGTTACCAATATTTTTGGATCCAATATACAAATGAGCAATAATTTAAAATGATATTAAAGAACAATAGCCATGTGGTAGTCTGGTGACCTGTTCAGGACGATCCTGGATAAGCGGTTACAGGTCCGTTATATGATGTTTCCTAACCCTACCTAAGTGGTTGTGTTGCCTAAACCTAACTTCCTGTGAAAACGGAAGCTTATTTTGAAAGGACACTATGCATGTAACGTCCCTAGTCCATCCAAAAGTAACACAAGACGGGTGCCCCGTGCGTCGGTCTCGGAGTTGGGAGTGAGAATGTGTCGGCTGATAAAAATGTTGCACTAAAATAAAAAAAAGAACATCTGTAAAATACTGTAGAATCAATCAAATGGCATCATATCACAGGTGAACCACACAATGCAGCCCTGGTTATACACACACACACACACCTTCCACATTCCTCCAGGAGGAAATCAATGGAAAGGTGATCCTGAAGTCATGACATCATTAAACTGTAGTCCAGTATTGTCCAACCTTCCATTGCCTCTGATTCCCCCTCACGCACCCTGGCATGTGGCAGGTGGAGAGCTTTAGAGTCCTTGCAGCTGAAATCTATCCAGTGTTTTTTCTCCATTACTGGCAGAGAAGAAGAAAGGAGGAGATGTGGAGGACTGGGATTGTGCCAGTATACAGTGAACAGCTGAGAGGTCTGCTGTGACGCCATATGGGAGGATCGGGAGGAGGACCTCCGTGCACTTACACTGAGGATCGTTGGAGGGCGGCCATGTCAGTCTCCTCCTCTTCCTCTTACTGCGTTTCACTTTTTTTTTCTTCTATTTATCTTCTTCTGCCTTTTTTTTTTGCATTCCCCATTTCACCCGCTCCTCAGTCTGATCTGAAATGTAGAGTATTATTTTGTTGTAGAGACTTAAAGAATAACCATCACTTCTATCAGTTATAACACATTTAAAGTCACAGATGATGGAATTGCTGCATTAAGTGTTTGTCAGCCTTTTTGGCCTTGGGTTTTGCCTTTCAGGCTACATACAGGCGGCCTCTATATGGGTGCATCCCAAATCTCTTAATTGCATCCATGTTTCCCTCGCGTTCCTCCCACCGGGGATGCAAGGAAAAGACGCAGTGAGGGAAACGTGGATGCAGTTTAAGACACTTGAGATGCAACTTATTGGTGACAGTTGTTGGGCCTGATTTGTGTGCAGCCTGAGAAGAAGTTTATTGAAATCTGGGTCCCATTTTCCTAAAGAATTCGACACGAAAATGGTCCGCCAGAGTCTGACATCAGAACTGCGCCATAGCAACGGTCTGCTATAAAGAAATTACAGACCGCAGAAAGCCGTGATTAACCAATCAGAATGGAGTATTCAACACTTCTGTGTAATAAAGAGGAGTAATGTTTACCTGAGTCTATGATATCAGCATTAACATATCATCAACAACTATTGTCTATGTAAAGATATAGAGGAGTAATGTCTACCTGAGCAGAGAATGAAGTCTCTCTGTGTGTGTGTTGAAATCAGAGCTTCTCTGTGCTTTGTTGACATAACTTTAATGTTTCATCCTTTGTAATATTTCTCTTACGTTTTCTACAGCTTCATTCTTAAACCTTTAGTGCAGCACTTCATGAGAGATTTTAGATAAACACTGTATAAATAAACCGGATTATAACAGCCATTAAAATGCACATCTGAGTGTACTGTATATTGTTCTTTTTCCTGCACATGTCTGCCTCGAGCTATGTGGGTTCTTCTCCGTGTGTTTCTTGGGTATTGCAAAAGCACTAGAGTTTACGCATCGATCAATCACGCTCTGGTGACGCGACCCACACAGTTTAAACCACGCTGAAGAGGAGGTGAAGGTCCAGCTGTGGTACATCAACTCCAACTGGATCTGACATGCACGTCCCCCCGGGGCAGACACACTGAGGAGAGAGGGAGGGAGGGAGGACGGGCTTCAACTCTTACTTACCCTGCTGCTCTGCTGACCTGGCAGCTGATGCTATGAAGCCAAATTCAACCCAATATGACTGGTATGGTACGTTGGGTCTTATCTATATGGTTCTGGACATCACTAAAAAGATGAAGAAACAAGCAGTCAGATGATCAGACAGGTTGCGAAGAAACCCCCTGTAGGAATAATTCAACACACCTAATACGCCTAATACACATTCTTTCCCAAAGTGAGATGAAAAGATGAGTATAAATTTCAGCTAAAGCCAGATACAGTCAGTGACCACAGGTTTTTGTCTCTGTACAGGGACGATGGTATCAAACCTGGCAACCTCACTGTGATGACAAAAACTGCACCCGGCTGTGTACAACCTGTCCATGTCTGTGTTTTTTTGTTTGCTTCTGGCTCCATCTGACTTTGTTGTAGCAATTTCATCATGTACTTTTATGAGCACGTTATTAAAACTGATAGAAACAACGACAATAAGTTATAATAAACCAGAATTATCCCACAAAAATGAACATGAAAGTGAGGTTCAACAATACAAAACAACTAACAAACATGAGAAAACATGATTTAAAGGTGTAGTGTGGATCTGGCAGCATCTAGCAGTAAGGTTGCAGATTGCAACCGACTGAAACTTCTCCCATGTGCTAAGTGCGTATAGGAGAACTACGACGGCCGACGCGAAAATATAAATGGCTCTATCTAGATCCAGAGTTTGGTTTGTCTGTTCTGGGCTACCGTAGAAACATGGCATCCGGCTCCGTGAAGAGGACACGCCCTCTCTGTAGATATAAACGGCTCATTCTAACGTAACGGAGGAGATTATACACTAAAGAAAACATCATATTCCATTTCTGCCAATAGATAACCCTAAATGCTGCACACTGTTCCTTTAAGTGATATCCGAGACTAAAGCTGCACTGTATAAAAGGAAGTCAGAGTTGCTTTTGTAATAAAAATGATATAGTCACTGTTCAGGTCGACAAAGTGTAGGTCCTAAATCAGCAAAAGCATAGCAGACGACAGACAGAGAAGGTTTGAAAGGCACAACCAGCAACAGATAGGTAGGTGAAGGCCACATACAGTACTGTTGGCCAAACGCTCGTTGAGGATGAGTGTTGGGCACGGGAAGAATCTGGAAATGACAAAGCAGAGAGTTTGAAGATTGATTGTACAAATTGTAAATACAACAACAGCATATTCAGAAAGTAAGAAGAAAAAAAACTGTTATTCTGGATGTCATTGCACACAGCTAATGACATCAGCTTCTTATTAACCCCATTGGTATCCAACACCTCATTTGGATCACGTCATTGATGAACTAAATCAAAGTAATCGAGCGAAACAGCATGTTTGGAAATTCAATACAACACAGTCCACTCAGCAGGTGGTGTGTGTGACCTCATGTTTCCGCTCTCATGCTTATTGTATAAGCATTAATCAAACAAGGATGTGACTGTGTGTATTTGAATAATGATGATGAGACGAGCAAGATTACATCAGAGCTCAATTAGTGGAGAAAACAATGTTCTCTCGCTGTTCACGCAATGTGGGAAACTGTGTGTGTTGTTGCTGGTTGTCACAGATGTGGCCATAATCCGGAGTCAGAGAACGACTCATTGTGAGGGCGTATTGGTCTAAAGTGGTAAAAATGTGTTATTTCCTAGTGGTCATGTGAAATTCAATTCATCAAAACACAACTAATTTTGATTTATCGCCAAAAAATTATTGTTGAAACAACCTATAACAGCAGTTTAAAAACAATGCAGACAAAATGGAACCTTTTATTTAAAGCTGTACTAAGAATATTTTTATGGAGTTACAACTATGTGTATTATGAGAGGGTTCACTCATAGTGATGAGCCCACAGAGAATTGCAGTTTTTTTTAGCTTATTTTGTTTTCGTTTTGTTTAAAGGTCCCATAATAAAATGTACAGTTTAAAGGTCCCATATTGTAAAAAGTGAGATTTTCAGGTCTTTTATATTATAAAGCAGGTTTAAGTGATACATAAATATTGTTAGACTATCAAAACGCTCAATATATGGAGAAATACACACAGCCCGTATTTAGAAATTGTGCGTTCGAAACAAGCCGTTTGGATTTCTGTCCATTTGTGATGTCATAAATATACAATATTTAGACCATTACGCGGTTTTAAACGTAAACATTCTAAATGTGTCCCAGTTTATTTCCTGTTGCATTGTATGTAAACGACATCAGCTGACAGGAAGTAAACATGGATCCAGCCTGTTGCTAAGCAACGCAATTCTGTTGCAATTTCATTGCAATGCACTAAAACGGAGTGTTTCAGACAGAGAGTAAATACAGGTATATTCAGGCAGACAGTACGAGGAAAATAAAGTTACAGGATGTAAACATGTTCTAGTAGAAACCCAAAATAAAAGTATGAACCTGAAAATGAGCACGATATGGGACCTTTAATTTTGCAGCAAAAAAGCACTGAAAAACCCACTCACTGTACACTACCCAGACACAGTTAGGGCATTTTCATATTAGGTATGATTGATCCGTACCGTGCCCGAGTACGATTGCCCCCCACTCTACGCTCAGCTTTCACATTAGTAAAGTTGTTCCGTACCAGAGAACACTTGCGTCATCATCCACGTGTATTTGTTTATGTTGAGATCAGCTGTATAGTGGCGGAGCATCGTAAAACACTTCATTCAAACTATGACACAGTATTTTAACATCTACTGTATGTTAAATATTGCTAACATGGTTTTAATTTTGAGAAATATTATCACAGGTGTAGGGAAAAAAGCCTGCCAATTGTCTCCAACAGTCTTTGGTTTATAATTATACTGACGTGTTAAAATGACTTTGACAGTGATACATTGAAGTGCAACATGGAGAAAAGTCACACTCCTGTTTTGAACTTGTTGGATTGGGAAGTGTCGAGAAGTGACACGGTGGCAAGTTTTGGCTGTAGTACCGTACAGATTATCCTCTACAGCTGATTGACTCGGAGTGAGAGTGAAGGGGAAAAGTTGTGTTTTACAGGAGAAATCAAGAGGAAGACTGGCGGAAGACAGAAGAGTTTTTGAGTTTTCGGAGGTGGAGGCAAGTGGACAACAGGCCTGGAGGCTAACTGCTGCTGAGAGATGGACGACACTGTGTTCGTGTGTAAGATCCAGTCTTTCCTTGCGAGACAGCTGGCTCACCGACAAAAAAAACCCCACACAGGTCTGAACTTGAGCAAAACCTCCGCTTAGCAAAGCAGGGAGCGAGGGAAGACAGACAAGAGGATGAAGAGAGCATGGAAACAAGCATCACAAGAATGATGACAAGGATAAAAAGAAAAGGAAACAGTCTGAAATGGCTGAAATGGAAAGGAGAAGAGAAGACGGGCAATTACCTAACAAGATTAATGAAAGGAAGAGGAAATATTAAAATATAAAGGGAGTGGTCCCAGGAAACAGAAAATGGGGCCATACAGTATGCCATCAAGTAGATGAAGTGGGAGTGCTGAATCTCTGGCGAAGGCCAAGAGAAGTTACAGTTGTGCATGGGTGAAATTGCTCATTACAGGAAATCCCCATGTCTGGAGAGAGACTACCAGCCAACAGAGTGTCCGTCAAGCTAATTCACTGTTCTGTCTTCTCTCACAGACTCTTCTCATGGGCTTCAATAAATGTCAGAGTCGCTCTAACTCATGTAGGTGGGTCTGTAATTACAATAGTACAGTATGTTTTGTATTTGGTGTGCATGTGAACTCCTGCTTGCTTCCTACAGAAAAAAAAAGGAAGTATCATCTTTATCATTTTGACACATACTTTTTAGACCACTTCCCAGGCAAGACATCCTATGACGTCACCGTCAAACATGAGAGCAGCTTCTTACACTCGTACAACCACTTGAAAAACTACCTCTTACGATTGGAATGTCACACTTTTTGCCAAGTCGCTGGAAAGCACAGCCCTCGCAGTGTGTTATGCTCTACACCGCAAGCGTTAAATGTGTTTTGGCATTTTGGGGTGGTGTTCACAAGATATTTCATAGGCTCTGTATTAATTCTGATTCTCTTGGGCAACAGCTGCTTGATATTCCTCTCGTTTTTCATCACTTTGACTTTGGGAGAGATACTTTAGATCCCAAGCCTGTGGCTGAGTCACGGGTGTTTCGCCATGTAGCTCTTGGCAGCGAGGTGGCCGGCTCTTTCCAGTTGGCTGCACATAATTCGGCTAATTTGCACCTTGATCAGGCGAGAACTTAGACTATATGTTTCACACGGTGCCACAGCTGAAGGAAAACCCAACACAATCCGGCAAAATAAGTACACTTCACTTTGATCAAAGCCTTCTTACTCTGCCATCTGTCAGGTTTATTTTCTCATATCATACCCAATGAGCGCTAATGAGCATTCTTAATGTGAGGCGGCAGGGTGAGGGAGGTTGATGTATTGCCTTACAGCTCAGTTACAGGGAAAAAAGTACCCTCGCCTTTTCCCACAAGAGGGATGCTAATGCCCATAACTGAAAGCAAATGTGAATTCCCAGAGAATCCAGGGTTTAACTGTTCCTATGGCCCATGGGAGAGGAAATACAGCACGACGCAACGAAATAAGAATCTGATCTTCTATAAGTCTCAGCTGTAGCTCATAATATGGAGGGCATCCCTTGGGGTTTTATGGTCAAGAGTGAATACAAGCTTAGCCAGGTGAAAATTCTGGTTCCCATGGGTACAATCTGGCCTGTAGACACGAATCAATGTAAAGGAGTTGAGGAGAACCAGTCGGATTAACCCAAATTCACTTCACCTGCTTCGGATTTAAAGAGGTTAAGGATCGAAAGACCCATCTTCATATCAGCATAGACTGTTAACACAAATGCCGCTGTGAAAGTTGAGTCGGTGCCTGAATGGGCTGAGGTCATAACTTGGCTCTAAGTACAGTGCAGATGCAGGGGGATCCAAGTTAGCGTGAACGGGAGGGGATGTGCAGCGCAGCCACAGGAAAGCCCCTCTCTCTGGAGCTCCTGTTGTTTCATGTGTTCAAAATAATTTCAAGCTCTCAGATTGTACCAGAGCCACAGACTGGTACTTGGTTTGCTAATTAAAAAGACAAATACACAAGCTGGGGGAAGCTAATAAAAACAGAACAGAACATGTTCCGTTTCAGGCGACTATAAATCTTATAGCTATACGGTACATTTAGGAGTCATTCTGTGTCATTAAAATGGCTAATTGGCCTGCAAAGTACCCCAAAGCATCTACTTGCATGACTCATGAACAGCCAACATTTTGAGCTTGGGAGTTTGGGGACTGCTGAGCAACAGATGCATATGAGAAATATAGTTTACAGATTGTAAGTTGTGTTCACTCCATGTTCCATTTTTTGAGGACTGAAAGAAAGCAATTAGGTCTTTATCAACCGGTCACATCCTACTTTACTGTATTTTCCATGAATAAATGTACTTAGTGGCCACGTGTCAGGTTTGAAATGTTAAAACTTTCCAGTTACAAGAGTATTATTGTCATCAGAATAAAGGATATATGGCTGTAACGAAATGCAAACCAGACAGAAGTTGAAAGATTGCTGGAAACAAAGAGCTTTGTGTCTGGGGGCTTTTATTTTGTTAGCTTGTCTTACATTCGGGTTGGCCTGGTGCCAGACCAGACATCATCTAAAAAAGAGGGAACAAAATCTATTATTCTAAAAGACAGACTGTGCTTATAAAACCAACGTACATCAACTCACACATTGACATAAATCCTACATCCACCATACTGTGTCGTTGCAATCAACAACATAATAGAACTATGTCTTACTTTATTTCTGTCACCAAAATTTATGGCAATTGTCTAGGAAAGATTTATTTTCTACTCTAAGTGAAACATGAATCCACAGAACAATCCAAAAGGTGACAACAGTTCAAGCATGCAACACAATCTAGATAACATTCTTTAAATGCCCCTAACATTAACAATGAGGTCTTTAGTTGTGTCTGGGCACGACAACAGTGTTTGAATGAGAGGATCTTTTTTTCTTATTCTCTTGAGGCATTTCAAAAGGTTCATCCACATTGTTTTTTCATACAGTATCTAGTGGAGTCAAGTCAAAAACTAACTGGAGTCAGAACGTCTGAAGAGGACAATCCTGAAACAGGAAGTGTCTATCCCTGAGAAAAGGCAACTGAAGTCTTTCACAAATGGGGTATGCTACTCTTCTACCTTCCTTTTCAACTTTCTGTTCTTTGATTTCTTATTCCACCTTTTTTTCCCAAGATGGTTGGTGAACAAGTTATTGTATCTCTCATCCTCCTCTTGCTCCTCCCTCGTGTCTTTGTACCAAGGTCCCCACACGCCCCCATTGTACTGAGGGTTAGAGCGCAGGTCTTTAGCCGGGTAGCGCACCGGCACAGCGGTTTTGTTGTACTGCGCAAGCCGTATAAGCATCTTCTTCACTATGTGAGGGTAGCGCTGGGACAAGTCCACTCTCTCGTAAGGGTCGGCTGTGATGTTGAACAGCCAGATGGACTTGCCCCGGTCCCAACGGACACGCTCATTGTGCCAGCGATTGGTTAGCCGCTGGTTGGAGAAGGTCTGCGGGGGCACCCAGTCACTGTAGCCGGGGACACCGGTAAGGAGCTTCCAGTGGCCCACCCGGAGCGCAGCACGGATGGCGGTGTTCCATAAGCCATACCCGGCCTTCCACGAACCATTCTTGGCTTTAACGTAGATTGGGTCAATGTTGTGAAGAATGTCCTGGCGAGGAGATCGGCGACCTTCACTGATCGCCTCCCAGACATCATACCCGTCCAGATTTAGATCTTCATCTAAAGTCCCTTCACCCAGGGTCACCAGTGTAGGGAACCAGTCAGTGATGTGGACCAAAGATCGACATTTTGTCCCTTTGTTTAGCAACAGGGGACTGTGAACAAAGCCCACCGCCCGGATCCCCCCTTCCCAGTAGGTGGCTTTACTCCCCCTCAAGGGCCAGTTGCTTCCACCTGCTAACGGCTGGCCTCCGTTATCTGAGGAGTACACTATAACTGTGTTGTCATAATAACCGTAGCGTTTCAGCGCTACCGTGAGGTTGTGGATGGCTTCGTCAAGGCAGGACACCATGGCGGCATATTTGCGACGATGCAAGTTCGGAATGCCCTTGTAGCGCTCGAGGTAGCGGGCAGGAACCTGCAGCGGGGAATGAACCGCCTGATAGGCTAAGTAGAGGAACAAGGGTTGTCTGCGAGGGTCGTGGTTGGCTAAGATGCTGATAGCCTTTCGAGTAAACATCACGGTCGAGTACATGCCGCGGTCCTGTTCCCAAGCTGCCTCTTCCCCTTCATACAAATCATAGCCACACATACCGGGCCCTTCACATTTGTAGTGGCTGTAGTAGTCCCCGCTTCCCAGCAGGGAGCCGAAGAAAGTGTCGAAGCCACGCTGGGTGGGCATGCAGCCGCGCTTGTAGAAGCCCAGGTGCCACTTGCCCACCATGTGGGTGGAGTAGCCCGCTTGCTTGAGCTTCTGGGGCAGGGTGACATTTTCCAAGGGCAGGCAGTTGGGCTGGGTAGCTCGGATGATGGAGTGTTGAAGGCCAGTGTGGATCTGATACCTACAAAATAAAAACACAGCCCGTCAGAGAAATTAACAGCTTTAATGAAATATGCAACTTTGATGAAAGCTGGTCATCAGTCCTCTCACAGACCATTTGAAGGCAATATGTTGTCTAGTCACAGAGAGAATCTTTGTTTTTGAAATTACACACTGATATGTTATTCAATCCATCAATGGAGCCAGTCCAAACAGAAGAGTGCTTATATGCTGGCAAGCCAAGAGCAAGGTAATGTCCAACCGACGTCTAACAGTGCAGTGAAAGGAGGTGGATGGGTATTGGTAGTTAGGGGGCAGAGCAAAAAAACACGACACCTGTCACTCAAGACCAGACAGGAAACAGAGTTGTGACCTGGAGTTAATGATGCTGTGGCAGCCATCCAGCTAACACAGCAGTATTGAGGAGTGAAGGACACACACTATATATTGAGAAATGTTGATATCAAGTCTTTTCTAACTCCTTCACTGCAACTCTCAAGTGTGTTTGTGCACAATTGCCAAAATATGGGGTCATTTATTCAACTTTATATTACCACTTAGCACAACATGACTACATTACAGTAAATCTGCAAGTGTATAATCAGTGTACAAAGATTTGTTTAAAGGAAGTCTAACCCAGAACAAACACTTTCCACCCATTGGAGTTTCAAGACTCTCCCATTCCCACACCACCAAATCATCAATTACCCAATGATTGCGAACGTCACCAATGACCAGCTTCGGAAAAGAAGTTTCCAAAGTGACGTGAGAGCTCCCTTGATAAGCTGGACGAAAGCAAATGAAAACTCTTCTTACGGTGTTCTATACTGTAAAATACTACCTCTGAAGTAGATATGTCTGCTAGATTTCAACTGGGAGGAGGACCACGGGAAAAGCTTAAAGACACTACAGAAATATATATATCTGCACCACCAAAACCCAACCCACAAACCACCAACTTCATGCATTATAGTGACACAATTGTCAGGACTGAGGTTTGAGACAAAGACAGAGACGTGAAGACTTCTAATTAGCCCTGAAATCCTTTTTTTTTCTTTCTCAAAGGACATCCAGTCCTAGTACTGAGTTGACTACATGCTGCAAGTGAAATCACTTAAAACTACAAGCTGTGGGATTAGTGGTCTGACTTTAGAAAGAAGCCAAGTCAACTTCATCATCATCAGAGACTGTGACTGACTCTGATTGAGACTGTGTTCATGGCCCACAGTGAGGCAACCCAGCTGGCTTTGGAAGCAGCTCTCGATTAAGACGAGGACGGTGAACTCTGACTTCATTTCTGTCTTGTCTCCCCACGTCTGCTTTGAGTAAAACACCCAGGACGCTGATGTAGCTAGATGACTCTCTTTACCTTCTTCACTCCGTTGACCCTCCCTTGCTCTCCCCCTGAGGTTTTGTGGTGTACAGTCAAGCTGTCACCAGGGAAAGGGCGTGAAAAGAAGTGTCTAGTTTAGGTTTCCAGAGAGGAGGATTTAGAAGGTGGTCAGGCCGAGCAAACCGCCGCTGCCCCTTGAGAATGCAAAAGTTTCAATGGTTACACCGCCGTGTGGTATGTGCACCGTTCCAAACATAGCTATAAACATATGATTTACAACTCAGATCCTACTCAACCAAAACAATACAGTGAACACTACCCTACATGTAGCACAGCAGGCTAGGCCTGCAGGCTTATAGATGCTTCTGTTTACTTAACCTCAGGTGGGGAGATCTGTGATCTGTCATCATAAATCATCAGCAATAAAAATGTAATTATTCATACATTTCTCACTGCAGAAAAGATTCGCAGCAACAGCCTGGTTTTGGTGTCACCATCTAAACATTGAAATCTAAATTTTTGACCAATGAATGTCTGGAACACTGCCTTGATTGGTTTCTCTCCAGACCAATTCACCTCAAAGGATAACTTTGGTATTTTTCAACCTGGATCCTATTCTCTCATGGGTTTTTTTGTGACTAATGGGGACAAAACTTTTGAAACTGGTCCAGTATTGAGGGAGAATGTAGCTTTTGCGAGTTTCCAACAGACCATGTGTTTAGCGGCGATGAATATGGGGTTGTTGGTGGCGTTATAGCTGTGAACGTAGGTGTAGCAGTGTGTTTGTACAGTTTATTTGTCGGTGAATAAATGCTATAAGGCTACAACTCCTCAAGACCGGAGCTAACTTCCTGTATCTACAACGCCGGATCAGACTCTCTTAAGGTGGACTCTTAAGGTGGACCAGCTTTTCTCCTTAAAAGTGACGAGCCGCTCCTCTGAGTTTAGCTCAGCTTTTTAATTCATTATTAATATTTCTTTTAACCGATTAACCGATAGCGTTGATCGGTTAAAATTCCTAATGTTGGTTAACGGTTAATTATTAACATCCCTACACTAGATGCCACCAAATCCTACACACTGCTCCTTTAATGTCACAGGTAACGATGGTAGGCCGCCTCTGCATCTGGCACAGTAAGTTATTATGCAGCCAACGTACAGACTGTACAGATGTTAGCTGTAGCTAGGCAGCAATGAACTG
Organism: Sebastes umbrosus; assembly: GCF_015220745.1. Classification (NCBI taxonomy): domain Eukaryota; kingdom Metazoa; phylum Chordata; class Actinopteri; order Perciformes; family Sebastidae; genus Sebastes; species Sebastes umbrosus. The sequence continues at coordinate 9,409,799 of NC_051290.1, forward strand.
TGTTGAGTCTTTATGTATGCAATTGTGTCACAGCTCAGCCCTTAACACCTCCACTAACCAATTTATTTCGCGAAACCCTGACCACTGACACCGCCTCATCACCACTGTGTTTCAATTCCAGCTGCAGTTGGTGGAGACATTCTGGACGAACCTGGTGGCAGAGCTGTTTGTTCTCTTGGGAGAATGACACTGGTCTGTTCTGTACTGTGTTTTACCAAACCAAAATGCCATCTGGGTTTGATGCCTCCAAATCTTTTGGAAATCAAGTTAGGAAACAGTAATGTTTACAACTTGGAAACAATAATTCCCACAGATTTCAAAGCTGGTTCCCAGGATCTTTAAAACATTAACTCTTCAGGATAATAATCCGACCCAATCCGAATCCGATACCTCTATTCATTGCCTTGTCTTTGAGGTCAGGTTGGTGAATTCAAAATGAGACCACAATGTCCCTGGTGGGAGCCAAGAGAAAGTCTTGGTTTCATATGGCGATGAGAAGAATTTCCTCGTCACTTGGTGGTCTGGGCAGTGGGAGCTTTGAAACCCAACGACAGACATGCACGCTGGGGGATAGAGGAGGCATTGTTGCTCTGTCATTAGGCGACGGCATTTGAATGCAATGAACTAAGAAAAGGATGGGAATGAAGGGGAAGCAGTGAAGGCAACATGGGTTTGTGGGTAAGACGACATCATCAACAACAAGAAGTCAACCAGGCCTGGCATGAGAATGTGTTTCTTTAAAAGAAAAATACTTGTTTACTCCAGTATTGTGTTGAAAAAATCCACATACTATATAATTAACTTGATTAAGAGTGAGTACTTGTAAAACCTTGTTCTCCTACTTTTTACAAACTTTCCACAAGCATAATAGGCAAATTTAGTCTTGTACTATAGCCCGTAAATGTCTATAAAAGGATTTTTGGATGTAGCATGCTCATTATATTCAATCGCTTTTTGTTTTCATTCCGTTTATACAAGGATTATTTTCCCTACTTCTGCCCTTCACTTCATTTATTTTTCTTTGTCAAGCACTTTTGCATCAATGCCGAGAGAGCAATAGGACCGAGAAAAAAAAAGCCCTTGCAGAACTTGAAGTGAAAAAGAATGGAGAGCGCATACGTGTGCAAATGTATTAAGACGTGTATGCATTCGACCCCTTACGAGCCCCAACCCCTGCTTTTGCAGCTCCTGCAGGTTTGGTGGTGTTCACATACCGAAAGGTTACAGCCGTGTAATGAGAATGTCATGCTAAGTGCAGCCTGTGATTCCTCCACAAATCAGTCAAACCAGCCTGAGGTCTTGACCGAGAACGGTAGAAGGTGGAGCGCAAAGACTTTCAAGGTACCTGTGTTGTTTCTCTTTGACGTACGAGGTCTTGACTTTGCAGGTTTTGGGGCACCTGAAGGACAGTTCTAGGTCTTTAGTATTTATGAGGCCTTAAAATAATGACTGCAGTAACTACTGCCCTCTGGGGATCTTCCCTGCTGCCCAGCAGTCCTTCCACATGTCCAATGCGACTGATTTATGGGTTCTTTTTGAAACAAAGCAGGGCAGGAATAGGCAGCATCTCTGCATCCTTTACCCAGTATTGCTTCAAGCCACGGAAACATTACTAGCAGACAGCGGCTCCATTCCCCATCTTATCGTGCTGTTGCATTCCTTGAGTAAAAAAGCTGAGTTATGTTCTCAAACGCTGCTACAATCACGCTATCTCACTGGTTTATTTACACAAGCGCTGAGCCACAAGGCCAACAAATCACACACGCCATTAACCGCGAAATCACTGAACGCAAGCGATCGCTCAAGTCCCACAAGACAAGTGCATTGGCCACCGCTCCAGCCACTGAGGTTGTGGAGGTTCCCGAGCTGACCTGCTGCCCAGGCTTGGGGCCTTCTCTTGTATTCCTGCTCCACGTCCTCTTCACATATGGTTCAAATAAGCAGCCTCAACTCTGCGCTCTCTGCATTTAATCACAGTCAGCCCCAGAGTAGTTTGTCTTGCTCTGCTCTTCCTTTCAGCATACTCTTCATTTGCTTTCTTTCTATCTCTGAATATCTCCCCTTCAGTTTTGCTCCTGCCTCGGCCTCTATTTTACAGACTCTTACAGGTAATAAGGGTTCTTTCTTTTCAGGTCTTCCTCTTCAACAAATCCAAACTTCTTCAGAAATCTCCACCCCAAACATTCATCTGCTCGTATGATCTTTGCTCGACTCAGAGTTCTAGGACAGACTGGTGCGGGGTTGAGGAAGGGAAGCGAAAGAGTGACAGATCACTGAAACAACAAGAAAAGGGTGAGCGAGAGGCTGAGACGAGTTTGAGATAAGTGTGGACAGATGGGAAGTGTGTGAATAAGTAGGAGATTGAGTTGTAGCAGGGTGAGCGGAGTGAAAAAGAGCTGCTTTGAGCAAATAAATGATCCCACTCTCCTTGTGGTTTAGACTAGATTCGCGTCCAGAGGGCTATAATATAAGAGTACAGTGTTCAAGGATGACAGAAGAGCTTTTTTGAAATCCCTTGCTTGAGGTCTGCTCTTTATTTCCCCGAGACCTCGGAGCGCATTCTTCATCTTTGTTTGTTGATGGACGGTAGCTCATTTAGTGATGGAGGAGACTGATAATGAAATTTAATTTTGTTTTAAATATATTTTCTTGACAAGAGTGACTGCACCTTAAACACCTGTGGCCAATGGAGAAGGTGGGCAGGGTTGACTATGAAGACAAGATTAAGAAAATCTGTACGGTACAGTTTGCCTTGTTTGCAATGGAAATGGAAATGTTAAACCGGCTATAATTTGCTGGTATTATATACTGCAATATACTGCAATCTTACCTGCAGATGTGTAACTGACCAAGAGTCAAGAAAAGAAGTGCAAAGGGTTAGAGATTCAGCGACTCATACAAGAGCTGAAAAGGTATGTTTATCATGTATGGAACGCACCAGAAAGTCCACATGCTGGATTTGTCTGGACAGGTACGTTGACATGGCTCTCAAGCTCGGGAACATTCATCTTTGGCACTCCAGCTTAATTACAAAGGACCCAAAATAAGTAGAAAGGTTTTTAGAAATACTGGTTCGCCATGTCATGTTCACATTCCTCATCATTTTTCAATTTTAGAGTCTGCCCCGAAGGAGCAACCTCTGCCCTCGCCTTTGGCAATCCGCCTCTCTAGATCAGTTAAGATCAGCGGGAGCATGATGGGGTTGAAGAGCACAACGACTCAGGACTTGAAGGACTGACTTTAAGCCTCTAATCTCATCAGTGCAGCTTAAAGAAAAAACAGACAGGTTGAATTTTTCCTGATGCTGTGAGTTTCCCAGGGGGCTGACAACGTGGAATTCTTTTCTCAAGCTCCTGTTACTGGGAGGTTAAAGTGCTTTGCTACGGTTCCAACAGCAGCTGTACACAACTGCTTCTATTAAATCTGCCAAGTCCCAAAGGAGCTCTAGCCCTTTTTAACATGGACCCCTATTTTCTCATATGGTATACTTCTGGGTTATACTGTTACTGTGGTTTTCCAAAGCATTTAAATAACTATATTCCAAGGGGAAACAGGTCCTAACTAGACATTGAAATAAACAATGGTTATACATGTCCTAAACCAGTAGTTCCCAACCAGGTGTAATAAAAAGAAGACAGAAAATGAGAAAATAAACATATTCTGTGTAGCAAAAATGTTGCTTCTTCTCTCTTCATGCTTCTAAAAACTATTAAAATCAAAAATCTGTGAAGGGAACATCACTCTTTGGTTGAGCTGTTCACAACTCACAGACATATGCAACCTGTGACAAGGCCAAAAGGTGATGAACGGCCTTGCTTTTAAGTGTCATAAGGCAGAAGGGTTGGGAACTACTGTACTAGACATATACTAAGTTTCACGTTTCAACCAAATTTAGATTCAGAACCTTGAGACGTCTTTTCACCAAACCATTACTGAGACTATTAGTCATGGTTCCATAACTGCATATCCATACTAATCACTGCAAAACCACTCAATTAAGGCTTACAAGACCTAGTATAACTATCTCTCTGTGACAGACTGGTGACCTGCCTCTCTGCATTATGGGATTGCTTCCACTCTGAATGGGAATACAGGTGTAAAAGGTGCATTTATGCATTATTTTATCATAACACACCGGTGTAAGAGATTACGGTAATGTTGTTTTATATTGATGATTCGTGGTTAAAGATTCTTTTATTTGGTTTCCTTTGTGCTACAACGTTTGCTCTACAAATCACTTTCAAATAAAGTGATCCAGAAGAGTGTAATTTATAGTTAAGAGGAGTAGCAGGCCTCCGTCTCTGAAAAAAAGGATGTAGTGACCTGGCAAATTATCGGCTCCGATATCCAGCATTTATATAATTTTCCAAATCGTAAATTTTTTTTATCCAATTGCTGACAAGTTAATGAATTTTAAATTCACTACTCTGGCTCTGATGCAGCCTCATGAAGCCAAAATGGCTCGACTGCCGAGCGATAAAGTCCTTGGATCATCCTGCGATATTCCGCATCCATTGGGCCCATAGAGCAGGTGCAGTAGCGTTTTCCTTTAACTCCGCCTTCATTCACATGAATGGAGGAAGGGAAATAACTCTGGATTCGGCTATTAGTGCATTTGACAACTTTTAGGAACTAATGATTTAAATAAGGGCTATTAGAGTGTTCATACAAGAAAGTTGATTTACCTAAAAAAAAATTAGCCGCTGATTTACACAAGTCTCTTTCCCAATGCAAGTCTATGGGAAAAAGCCTTTTCGGGTCCAATGGCATCATGTGACGGACACAGAAGTTGTAATTCCATCGTTTGGCCGCTACGAAAATTTGCTTCAAAGCCCGGCGCTCTTCATTTGGAGCTGACAACAACTGGTACGTTGCCAAAAAATTTCCAGGTAACACTCGCGCTCCAGAATTTCTGATCGAGTAGTAGACATAAACAGCTGTTACAGGACGTACTGAAAAGATGTTGCAGACCGAACCGAACGTCCTGTACCGAACTCTTCGGGATGAATATAAGTACTGTTCCACCCCTAGACTATAGGTTTCTATTTAACCTTTTTTCCAAACACTATAGTATAGCCACTATCCTGGTGGTCACTGTGTCATACAGTACTAGGGCTGGGCAGTGTCAGATTGACTGTCCATTTGGGTGACAGTTGAGAAAAATGGTGAGTGAATGGTCTATAGCAAAGATCTTCAGCAAGAATAGAAAAAGAGATAAAGTCCATAATAAAACATGAATGTATTCGGTGAGCATGCAGCTGGGTTCAGAAACAGGCGGTTGCCGTGGTAACCTGTTGACACAGCCTGTGAAAACTTAATCAGGCTCTCATGAAGAGCTCATGTTTTTGGATCCAATCCTTTACTCAGTCTGATATTTGTCTTGACAAGTCTGCGCAAGTGTGCCAGAAAGACTTTCAGTAACTTTGTTCTCAGAGCTTTAGTTTTAGTGTCCAGCTGACACAGAAAGCACACGCACACACACAAGCCTGGAATCATAACTGTATCTGCAGCTATACTGTATGTACAGTCCACATGGATGTTAACTGAGTCTTACAGGGAGCAGAGGAACGTGGAACTGGCTACACTTTTCTCATTATTTTCTCGGACACCTGCCAAAAAACCCCCCCGATGCCCAGCAGGCCTCCTCCTTTTTTGGAACAGCTGGTGGAGGCGGTGGAGGAGAAGCCCAGCAGAGCTTCATGTACAAAGAGGAAAAACTGCTGATGCGAAACATACTGTAAGCAAACTACAAAGCCAGACCACAATTCACCCCATGATACTGTATACCTTAACCAGCCGCCATCTAATATCTCTTTACAGCTTCATTCTGCCCCCACTAAGGCAATCACTAAGGCAACGCTGCTGCTCCTTCATTTGGAAACACTTAGAAATCTGTTTGACAAAAAAAAAAAAAACTTAAAGGGACTCTGAAGAAATCAGAAATTGCTTGTTAACAGTGAAACCTGTGGCCGTTGAGTCAACGACAGTCAGCGTCCTGCATTGGTCAAAACAGAGTGGCTACACTTTTTATGAAATATAATATAAGTATTATGAAACGAGTTGTTTCATCACAAATGAATTGGGTGGTAAGGGTGTAATTAAATACACCCCTGCTGATAGGAGTCGATTGAACCAATGAATTTGCTTGATGCTCACGTCCACGCAGCGTGTAGTCGGGTGGCTTTTGGTTACCTACAACCCCCTTCTCTGCGTAGGGTCACAGAGACGTTTACTTGTATATGTGGAGAAGCAGCTTGGGACGTTGTCTGTGTGACTACATTGATATGAAGATGAGATGCATCAGGATGTGTCTGATGCAGCTCAACAGCTGATTGGTAAACCAACCACATGTTATGTATGTTAGTTTGTACTAATTCATCATGAGTAGCACATTGCAATGTTGGGAAAAAAAGAAACCTTCAGAGTTCAAAGTTGGGAGAAGTTAAGACCAGTTTCCCAGGGGAAACCCAATGTCATCATAACCAATGGAATTGATCGCCTGAGCTATAAATCCAGGTTGTAATAAAGCATATTTTTCTTTGAACTACGCCCAATAGTAATGATGTCTTATAACCTTTGACTGCAGACAGACAAAATACTGGATGAAATGAGATACAACTCTCAGGAAACATCCATCCATTAATTCTTAATCTGTAGCTGCTTATCCCAGCTCACATTGTGTGAGGCGTTATTTATTTAATTATGGCATTAATTTGATTATCATATAGGCCTATCTTATTTCTAATTTGTTGAACTAAAAAAACAAAAATACAGGATGAAATGCATCCAGTTGTTGACCTCACCTTCCTCACACTGACGTGCATCTTAATTGTTTGTTTTGTTATAAAGGGGAAAGCTTTAAAGGTCCTACATTATGCTCATTGTCAGGTTCATACTTGTATTTTGTGTTTCTACCAGAACATGTTTACGTGCTGTAATGTTTAAAAAAAACCTTTATTTTCCTCACACTGTCTGCCTGAATACGCCTGTATTTATCCTCTGTCTGAAACGCTCTATTTAAGCTCATTTCAATGGACTTACGTTGCTAGGCAACAGATTGGGTCCATGTTTACTTCCTGTCAGCTGATGTTATTCACATACACTGCAACCGGATATAAACTGGGACACATTTAGAATGTTTACGTTTAAAACCGTGTAATGGTCTAAATATTGTATATTTGTGACATCACAAATGGACAGAAATCCTAACGGCTTGTTTCAAATACACAATTTCTGAGTACGGGCTGTGTGTATTTCTCTGTATATTGAACGTTTCAATACTTTCACAGTATTTATATAGCACTTAAACCTGCTTTATAATATAACAGATATCACAATTTCACTTTCCACAATATGGGACCTTTAAAAATGAGAATGAAGATTTTATGCTCAACCTCATCCATGTGGTCACCTCATGCACCATGCACATGTTTACTGATGCACCATCACAGAGATCTAATCAAACCATGCCAGAACTGTCTCATTTGACAATTAATAATAAGACATCTGGAATGCATGATTTCATCCTGATTACCATATAAAGACTTCACTTCAACTGGCTCAGTCAGGTGGATGATAACCTGCAGACTCTGCTGCCAGCTGACTGACGGGCTTTCCAAGTTTTTTCTTCCCTTTCTGCTCTGACAGACGCATGCATGGCACCCTGCCTGGACTGATCACATATTTTATGCAGGAAACTCCATGAAGATAAGATCAGATATTCCTTTATTAGTCCCGCAGTGGGGAAATGTTCAGTGTACAGCAGCAAAGGGGATAATGCAAAAAAACAAGATGCATCAGCTAACACAGTAAAAAAAAAAGAGCTAAACAAAGTGTAACAAAATATGAACCATTTAAATAGAAGGAAGTATAAAAATAGGAGCAGTATATACAGTATTGACAATAAACAGACTATTAAGAAAATTGCATAAGTGGAAAATGATATTGCACAGTGAGAATGAATGAATGAATGAATGAATGAATGATTGAATGAAATTCCACCTGAAAATATCAGGTTATTGTTAGTTTGAAGCAGAGTTTAAAGGGACTGTTTGTAAGTTTTTACAGGTATAAATCTACCGGGTCGCGCTCGCATATGCGCGCTCGCGTGTGGCCGGAGCCTCTGCTCCTCTGCCTTATCGTCTCCAACCGGGTGCCGATGTCTCCGTCCCTATCGGAAACGATAACGTTTCTCTTCCTGCTTCAGCCCCGGAGGTTGAAGCAGCGGGGCTGAAGCAGGAAAAGCCAATACTAGGATCAGCATTGATTCATGGAGAGACCTCCGTCTGGTCCGCTAACATTACTGCCAAGCAGGTGAAATATAGAGTGATATTGTGGTTTTAGCTGACGTGTGTCGCCTCGCTGTTTTGAGCGATGCTCGTTCATGTCTACGTAGCGCGAGCACAAGCGCGAGCACGACGCTGACTTTTCGTTGACTTAACGGCCACAGGTGTCGCTGTTAACAAGCATTTCTGAAAGTTACAAACAGTCCCTTTAATTGTGATTATCACATAAGAAGACTTCACTTCAACTTGCTCAGTCAGGTGGATGATCACCTGTAGACTCTGCTGCCAGCTGACTAAAAGGCTTTCCAAGCTTTTTCTTCCCTCTTTGCTCTGACAGATGCATGGCACCCTGCCTCACATATTTTCTGCAGTAAACTCCATGAAGCAGAGTTTTAGTGTAACTCTAGCAGTGCACACTACTAACCTGCCGGTCATGAGCTGGCTCCTGGAGGGGCTGCAGAGAGGCTGCACATAGTAGTTCTCCAGTTTGACTCCCTGAGCAGCCAGCCGGTCCAGAGTCGGGGTTTTGATCTCGGATCCGTGATACCCGACATCCCGGAAACCTTGATCGTCCACCAGGATGAACACGATGTGCGGCTGAGAGCTGCTGATCGGTTTGTTATCAAAGAAGTCGTTGCCTCCTCGGTTCTCCCACGACATTTGAACGCTCCACGTCTGAGAGATGATGAAGCTGAGGAATAGGGATAAAGTCACCGGGACCCACAAGATGAACATGTTGGTTGTTCAAGTGTGTTCAGTCCTTTTCTCCAACCACACTCCAACCAGCTGCTGCTGCAGAGGGCTCACAGCTGATCTCCTCCATCCTGGTGTGTCACATTTGCAGAGCTCCTTCCTACAGGAGAAGGAGAGCACACTGAGCTGAGAGGAGTGAAGGAAAGTCTGGATGTGTTTAGAGGAGGAGGAGGCAGTCCTCTCTCTCTCTCTCTCTCTCTCTCTCTGCAGCCACAGCAGCACTACACTATGGTGCGTTCAGGAGCAGCTCGAAAAGCTCTAGTTCCAGGGGTTTAGTTGGAGGTAAGGCTGCACACAGCTGGTTGCTGTTGTTCAGCAGATGTTTTTCCCTTTTTATATTTACAGTAAAAGTCATATTGATTTATCAAATACAACTATTCTACATTAAAGGAGCTAAATGCAAAATATCTACTAGGGATGGGACGATTCACCTATCTCCCGATTTGGTACGATCACGATACTTGGGTGCCGATTCAATATGTATTGTGATTTTTAAGTATTGAGATTCAACAAGTATTGCGATTTGATATTGTTATATATTTTTGTTAACTTTTTTAACACTAGATCATGGGAAAAAGTTGAATCAAACACTTGTAGGGACTTTTACTTTGGAAAATATCTAAATTAATTCAGTAAGAATGTTTAATGTTTGATGTTTGATATACCCAAGTCAATATATATTGTGAATTTTAAGTATTGCGATTTTATATTGTGATTTATTGCGATTTTTGTTACGTTTTTTAACACTAGACCATGGGAAAAAGTTGAATCATACACTTGTAGGGACTTTTACTTTGGAAAATATCTAAATTAATTCAGTAAGAATGTTTGATTTTCAGTCAGAGATGTCCTGAAGTCAAATATTTCAGTCATTGTCAGGAATTATTTATTACTTTTTTTTCCAGCAACCCAAAAATCAAAGAAAGACATTTCCCTCACAAATTAATGGTATTTTCTTTAAAATGTGTAAGGGAATGTAATGTTTTATAGCTCCGTTCTCTTTATACATCCATGGTCAGCTCCATCGAGGCCGTTTGAATGCATTTAACACAATAGCCGTTTTCTACTTTATCGTTGTCGACTGAAATATGTATTCCCAAAATGGGAATACATGGAGGACATGGAGTCGTATGACAGCATATTGGGTGAAAAGTCACAGGGCAGTAGCCAGGATTTTATATATAGGTCATGAGTCCAAGTCCACCAAAACACTCCCCTCTAAGCTGCATTTACGAGTAAGAATTCAAATAAAAATGAGTCTAAAATATTGTAATCAGCCCTTAGAATATCTATTATTTAGTTTTACATTTTTACCATATTGTTAGTTTTTTAATGTAAGTCATTTTTACAACCTGACTGGAGGGGAGCAAAAAGATCAGGTGTGCACGACCAGATCACTCAAATCTCATCTCCACAGAATTGACCTGTTTTCATTGTAGCTCCTGGGTGAGTAGAGCAGTTTGTTTTTCTTTTCTGGATTTACACTCGTGGAACAGGGCATTTGATTTATGTGTTGGCCCTGGAGAGAAGGCACATAAATTAGAAAAACAGAGCAGGAGAGATATATTTCACATCCTCCTTGTTGAAATAAAGGTATAAGCTACACAGGGGATGAGTGACGTGAGGTAAGGTTGCAAGGACAACCATTCTGCCAACATAATGTAGCCTTTGAGACATTACTCTCAGGCTTTTAAAATAAAAGCTGTAGTGAACAAGAAATTGTTCCCAATGTAAGTCTATGGGAAAAAGGATTTTGGGCCCAATGGCATCACGTGACGGATGTGAATGTGCTGCACAAGCAAGCATCAATTAATGGTTTTTAAAATCATTTACATCCCATCATCTGAAATACCTTGGTTGCAACTCTATTCCAACGGTCAGTAACCAAGCCAGCCTGGCTGCTGACGTACAAGCTCAAGAGCTGAACGCAGGTTGTGTCTAGAGGGTAACCCTCAAATTGTGAAAACTTGCAAAAATTTGAAAACGTTGCCTGACAACCTGTCCTAAACTTATCCAATCAAGGTCAACGCCAAACCTTAATTAAAGTTTCACAATTTGCATGTTACCTTCTAGACACGACATTCAACACACTGCAAATTAAGCAAACACATGCAAATGGTAAAACACAAGCAAATAAAGAAAACACGTCCTTTTTGTAAAATAATTAGTGAACTTTTTTTTTTTTTGATATGTGAACAAATATAATTAATGTAACATTATTTTAAAAAAGTTTCCTGAATCTGCTCTTTTGATTTACAGAATATGATTTTACAGGGCAAACAGAATTAAATGTTCGGACGAAGGCTGCGTTAAATAATATAATAACCATTTAAATAGTATCAATAATGGTCCAAAATTATGTAAAATTGCATAGCTTTAAGTCAAAATCAGTCAAATTTTCAAACCCAACCAAACCCAATATCTCCTAGTGTCTTTTATTCACTGTAGAAATTCAGAATGGGTCTCTGTATAATATGTACTGTAGGAGCATCCTGACTGATTCACTGCTCCTAAAACCTGAATGATACCCTACTACAGGCTACAAATTGTACAGGAAAGCACTTTAACTATTAACCCTATTGGTTAATATATCCTTATTTATGTCATTCAACGAGTTTGTTTGTTGTTGACTCAGGTGATGCAGTAGCAGCCTCTACCTGGTGCTGCTCTCTAACTGGCTGTATTAGTATGACCCTGGGCTGCTATAAAGAGGCCTGCTGTGAGCCACTGAATTGGCCAGGAGGTGTCCGGGGGGCCTACAGTGTACCTCTCACATGCAATAACTCTGAAGGGTTCTGGAAATGCATGCATGCAGAACACACATGCACAAACACACCCAGTGGTATTCAGACATGAATACATTTTCTTGTGGAAAAACAAAGTTGACAGACTGGAGCGTCCAGAGCAAACAGCAAGCGGGAGTGTGTCTCCAGCATGTCTACACATGTTGACCAGAATGAGAATACATTTATGAATCATTACAGTGCATGCTGGAATGAAATGTATTCAGTTCTTCCTAGTTCTCAAGGAGAGTAATTGAGTCAAAAGCAATTAACAAAATGAGTTCTCAGCATCGTAGGAGAGGTAATTCCTTAGTCATGCTATTACAGAGGGGAGGATATTACTCAGAAACAATCCAAAACGTGACCTCAGGCTCTCTGACATCCTCGAGGAGCAGCATGACCTCATCCTCAGTCACCACTCATCGCCTCTATTATGATGCAGTGGCACAGGATATGAAGAGCTGGGCTGAGCTGGTTTTATGTGAGTGTGTGCCATTAAGCATTAAAATCCCTGAGGCGCTCGGACCCAACAGATACCAGGCCTCCTTGTTTCTAGGATTTGCTCAGCGGGAACGTGCCCACACATACTGGTCTTGGTACATACTGTACCTGATAGCTTATTGCATAGTTATGGATAGTCTAATTAAATGTCAGACATAATTGTTTAGAAGGAATGTCTTTAATGCTATGTTGCACTGGCTTAGGTTACTGCAGTGGTAGAACAAAGACTACAAAGACTTCTTCAGTTCTACAGGGTTTCTAGTCTCTAGTCTGCAGTGGTGCACTAAAATAGTTTGCAATATTACTTTAATTCCACAAGCAGATGATTAACTGTGGGGCTGACATTGAGTGCTACCAATGTTACTTATACTTTAACTCTGTATGATACTCCGTACTACTAGGTAGCCATGAAGGGACTCTGTAAACTTGGTCAAAACCGATTATTGTCTGTGAATTTGTGGCTAAATTGTTATACAAATAGTCAGTGGTCATGTCTATAATGTTAAATACAGCGGTACATGTCCAAAAGGTCCGGCGAGGACACTAGTGGACGCGTTGCTCCACTCAACTGGCAGTTCTAGCGATGACGTACCCTATCGTAGAATGCACCTGATTGTTTTTCTGCTCGCCGTTCCAAACAGGAAACAACACGGCGGCCTGCTCGTAAACTTTCTGTTATTCCGTCTAAACAATCCACCAAAATCTACTTCTGGAAACATTTTAAGAGAGAAATAGGCGATGCCAATCTGGTTTCATTTTAGAACTAGATCGCCTAGTTTGACATGACATGCCAGAGGTGTCGTTGTGGACGGGCTCATTTGCGGAACGGACTGTTCCTGCCTTTTCATTTTGAAAGAGCAATGGCCAATGAGGAAACTCCAACACTCGGTCGACCAATCGTGTAACTTCATCACTCACTCAGTCAGTCAGTGACAGACTTTTACGTTGGTAGGGCTGACTCTCTGCGGTCCAGCCAAAAAATGCAAAACAGTTGCACTATCATTATAGATTATATGTCCTGAGAATTCAAATTTTAGTTTGACTTTGTTTGTTATTTGTGTTTCATCCTTCCTTTTATGAGCTACTGTAGAACGTCCTGTTCAGTGTGAACAGCAACAACATTTCCACTCATACAAAGAACTTCCTGCCAGTGTGAAAATGCTGTAACCCTTTTGGCGGCATTATACTCGAGTATGTCAACATTTCCATACACTCCTAAAGTTTAAACCAATACAGTTGAATGACCCCCGAGTGTAAGAAGAGTGTTGACGTGGAGATTACAGATTGCCCACATGATCTGTGGCACTCACCCCGGCCTCTATTATTGTGTCAGACATTCCTGAGGGAGTTGACCGTGGGGCAGGTGGAGCCTACATAGCTGCAGTCAGTCAGTCAGTGCAGATAACTTTGATCAGCGGATAGAAAGGGAATGTCAGCTATGTTGAGATTTATTAGTCTCAACAAAAAGATCCAAAGAGGTTGGTCAGAAAACACCCACTTTTATCCTTATCAGTCGCTCCAGGAATTTGCGATTTTTGAGACCACAAAAAACGCTGCTATATTTGAGATCTTAAACATTTCTTAGACTATTTTTGTGTTCCTAGAACTTGTCTTCTAAGTCGGCGATTGCCCTGTTGTTTATCGCTCGGATCAAGCTCCTCCATTCCATGATTTTTAGATTAAAACTAACAGCTTGATATATGGAGTTTGCTGGTTGCTACTTCCTGCCATGCCGTGTAGTACTCTACACGGCATGGCAGGAAGCACTACGGGATTCCGTATGCTTGAAACAAACTATTTCGCACAATGCAGGAGAGACTTTCTGACAGTCTCCTTACGTGCATTCATGGTGTTCTACTCAGTTGCACATGTGAAAAGTGATTGAAGTCATCGTGTGAAGAATGAAAAAAGAGAGCTTGTGCCAATGTGCAACTGCCAATGCCAGCGTAAGGAGGGCGTGATTGTTGGAAGCAGCAACCTGATGCTGTTGTTGGCAGAGGGTTTTGGATGCTGTTAGATGATCCAACAATAAATTTTACACAGCACAGTAGCCTATTTACACATCCAGCAGACTGAAGCAACATTTACATTCATTTTGGGGGGCGTCTCTGGCCACCAGACGAATGGATGTCCAATATTCACTCTCCTTTTAGCTCTGTTTTGGTCTGCACCAACTCCTTAGACAATATGCAGGTCTTTAAGTCAAATCATCAGGTCAAAGGACGCTAAAAAGCTCTGCTGAGGGGAGTCAGTCAGTCAGGTTTTCACATTCCTTCCTTTCACATTAGACATAGTTATTGTTTTTTATTGTTAATACATCATTCTCATCATTCAGGAAAGACAGATTCAGCTCTAACACTGTTAGTCTACCTTCACTGTGTCTTTTCTCCAAAACACCATCTCATCCAGAAACACGTCCAGTCAAGCGGAACCATGTGGAAACAACTTCCTCCAATCTAATGAGTCAGCTGATCTCCCCTAACCGAAGGCTATGTGATCTTTTGACCTTTCAGCAAATCCGCTCCAAATAAAAAATGTCTGGTGGGTGTTAAAGGTAATAGTGAGCAGCAGGCACTACCAATGAAGAGCGATTAGGAAAAACAACAGCAGAGCGCTTCACAATAAATTAGCAGCCGGCTCCTGGGTTTTATAGGCCTGACGGGGCAGAAACAAGCTGTTTTGCCAGCATTTCATGTCTAGCAGTCATTTCAGTTCAACAATAACTTGCACACTTTTAGACAAAGCACAGCATTGTGCAGAGAGTTACCTCTTCTGAGCAGGTCTTGAATATGATATTTTTATTAACTTGATAGAGTAACATCAGCAATTCAGAGGCTGATGCTTGGTGTGGATGGTTGTAACACAATCTTCAAATGATATACGCTTTATCATCTCCATCTCTGGCCCGCAATCCTAACCGGCTGCTTTGTCTACATGTCAGACATGCCCCGGCACAGAGACCTCACCGGCTGACAGAATAGACCCTGTTTGTTCCTGTTGGGCTGAGTTCAAGCATGCTATTCTCTCCAGATAGAATCACTGTCTGACTGTTTGGCTTCGGTTATGCTGCTGAGGTGAACAAGAACAAGCATTCTCACCTGTCACCACAGAGTTGATGCTTTTAACAAAAAGCAAGGGTTTTGGGACAGCTTCAATATGTGCAGACACAGTTTAACGGCTTTCACGGACGAAGTAGTAACTGGAAGTAGAAGGGACTGTGTGAAAATTATTAAGGGGTCAGAATAGAGAAAAAGTTGTGCATTTAATCAAATGCTGAAGGGAGAGTAGTCAGAATGTTTTTGGAAAGCACGGTTTAATTGTTTTAAAGAAATATATATAAATGCTAGGGCAAATTTGTTTTAACGCCACTAATTTCTTTAACGCATTAATGTAATCAATCTTTCAGAGGTTGTAGTGGACACAGTTTTACTAGATACTAGTATCATATGAAACGAGAGAACCTAAGGAATCCATTGGTACCAACCATGTCATGCTAGCTTTTCATGAAGGAAGCTTAATAACGCTACAAACGTACGCTAAATTTGGTTATTGATAACTCTGGAGAGAGCCTTGCCTTTTTTTTTTTAATGACATGAAGTAAAGGGCTCCTCCTCATGCCGATAATTTTCATACGGTCCGTAAGTCCAATCAGTGCCATCAAAAGCAGGATGAAGATCTGTGGCCTTGACTACCTGCAACCACATCCCTCGAAAAAAATCTAATAATAAAGAGAAGTTCCAAGCCACTAAAGCAGCCACAGAGATGAACATGATGATGACACCCTGCCTGAGTGCAGATGAGAAGAAGATAAGGACAAAGTGTTGAGAAAAAAAGCAGCATCCAGATAAACTAGTAAGCAAGTGTTGAAGCAAAGGTATGCGTGCTAAGTGGACACTCTCGCTTCATCCTCGACTTTCCAATACATAACACAGCTGGCGAGAGAGAGCCTGCAATAGAGGGCAACGAGGCCAAAGGCAAAGGCAGACAAAACAGATGGAGATGGAAGATGGAGCATCGCTGACGTTCATCTAAACATGGGAGGTTACAAGATCACAAGGTTGGCATGTGGGGTTCTGAGGATTGGAGGTACCACCATGTAACCTAGAAAGAGGAGCTATACACAAAGACATAAGAGGAAAAACTGAATCATTCCAAGAGGGGAGGCTGAATCTCATGGACGACGGAGATCCAGATCCAACATGTGGAACGAGGCACAGACACCAACACCAGAAGTCAACAGGGTTCCGATTCAGGGACCAGCCTAAATCTAACCTTTGACCCCAATATGTCTGCCCAGACATTCACAGAGAATAGTCCTCTTGTGTCAAAAAGAAAAACACAGGTGAGCTAACATTCACAGCAAACAACTTTTCATTGCTACATTATGTCATAACCGAAGCAGCTGCAACTCAACACCGGCCTGAACCGCTGACCTATAGCGCAACGCTGATCATTTTAATCTAAGATGACTGGTTAATGAATAAGTTAGTGGCTCGGTCAGGTAAATCACTTCCACCGAGGCAAAGTAATATCTATTAGTGTTAGCTTCTGTTGTTCCACTGTGGTTTCTGTTGGCCACGTGCACAGCTGGTCCCCAGCGCAGCCCCAGTTAGCGTAGCCGCTGCTTAATGTGTTATCCAGTTGGCTCCGATGACTGTATCAACAAGACCTGTTTTTGCTCGGCGCACTTTCAGTTGGCGTGACCCCCCCCCCCTTCACCAAAACAGGTCCCTCCAGCACACGGGAAAGCCATCTGAGAGAGTCCCCGAGCCGGGGGCTGAAGTGTACCTCGGTGGATAGTTGATGTCCGTACGGCATTATATAATTTTAACGTCCACCAGCAGAATAAAAGCATGACATGAATTGTCAGGCTAAAATGTTCACTGGAGGCTTGAGTGATGATTCTGGCATCAGGTCAGTGTTTTCCTTTGGTTTTAAAGCCACATTCTGGTGGCCTCTTCAGCAGACCTGAGAGCTTTATGTCTTTCTTTTGATCCTGATGAACAATAAACGTGAGAGAAGCTGAACGCTGAAGGACAAAACAGGAGCAGGAAGCTGGATTCGTTCTGGGGTTGGGACACCTGCTGCAGCTCCAAGTGGGTCTGGAGGTTGCACAGAGATTACTAAAATAATAATGCAACAACGTAGTGTAACAACGTAGCGTAACAACGTAGCGTAACAACGTAGCGTAACAACGTAGCGTAACAACGTAGCGTAACAACGTAGCGTAACAATGTAGCGTAACAGCGTAGCATAACAACGTCACGAAACAACGTAACGCAACAACGTAACGCAACAACGTAACGCAACAACGTCAACGTAAGGCAACAACGTATTGCAACAACGTCACGCAACAACGTAACAACGTAATGTAACAACGTAATGTAACAACGTAACGTAACAACGTAACGTAACAACGTAATGTAACAACGTAACGCAACAACGTAACGCAACAACGTAACGCAACAACGTAACGCAACAATGTAACGCAACAACGTAATGCAACAACGTAATGCAACAACGTCAACGTAACACAACAACGTATGGTAACAATGTATGGCAACAACGTATGGCAACAACGTAATGCAACAACGTAACGCAACAACGTAATGCAACAACGTAACGCAACAGTGTATGGCAACAACGTAACTCAAAAACGTAACGCAACAATGTAACGCAACAATGTAACGCAACAATGTAACGAAACAATGTAACGCAACAACGTAAATAAATAACAACTGCCCTTAGCAGACTTTCTTATGTAACGTAACGCAACAACGTAACGCAACAATGTAAATACATAACACCGCACTTAGCAGACTTTCTTAAGCATATATATATTTAACGCAACGTATCCTCTTTCAATGGGTCGTATGATATCTTACAAAAGTTATTCCTGAATGCAGTTATTGTAAGTTGCTTTGAATAAAAGCGTCAGCTAAATGCATGTAATGTAATGTAATGTAATTTAATAAGCACTGTGTGGGTGTGGTGTGATCAGATTTGATTGACACTACTGGCAACCCAAGCAAACAACCGAAGCAAACAACCCCTCCACTGTCATCATGTTTGGTGACATCACCTTTTCCCCACTGATCCCCTGCCCACCCTCAAACCAGTGAGAAAAACACAAACACACATTCTCACCGCATCTCTTATGTAGATGTGAGAAACTAAGTTTTCGGGGCATTTAAAACTTTTTCTGTTTATTATAGAAGATTGTTATGTGTTACCAGAAGAGACAACGGAAGAGTCTGAAGCAATTAGCCTCAAAATGAGACTAAAGAAAAATCTTTGTGATCAAATGACGGCAGAAAACCAGGGTGAACATTCAAGAATTTACAGCATTGAAAGTGTGCAATTTATAGCATCTCACACCTTTATCTATAAGTAAGCTTTTCGCCACCTTTTCTGGCCATTTTTCTATAACAGGTATAAATACCTTTGTCTTTAGATGTGTTTGACAACACGTTGTACCAATTAGTTAGTGTGAAGCGTACTGAGGCCTTTAGTCACTCTCAAGTTGCATTTTTTTCTGTTGAGCAGGTGACTTGTCAAATTTATCATATTTTAACAATTTAAACTTAACGTCATATCATTTGTTATCATGCTGATTGTATCCGTAGAAAACAAAATAATATTAGCTTCTTTTTATTAATTTTTTTTTTTTTAATTTTCATCATTTTCACAAACATCTACAGACAGACTCACAAACATACCAACCCCACATTCAGAAAACAAGCATAAAAAATAAATAAAATAATAATAATAATAATAATAATAATAATAATAATAATAATAATAATAATAATAATAATAATAAATAAATAAATACATACATTTAAAATCAATTTAAAAAATAGTGAAAAATAATAATAATATAAGCTAATAATATTAGCCCCTGAGAGTTTCGCTCACTGAGGTTTTACTCGACCAGTGAGATTATTTCTGCTCTGCTTCAGAGAAATGTTTGTCTGACCAAAAACTCCAATCTTCCAGGGAGGCCCACGTATCCAACCTTGCAAAAATATATGCCCGTTGGTGTTTGCTTGTGTAAACGGTGTAACCACATTATAAATTTGGATCATTCCTGTGGCCCAGCGAGAAGTCGCTAAGCTGTGCAGCTCTACTGTAATGCATGGCTGCAAATGGTACTTCGAGGCTGTCATCAGATGTCACTCTTGTTGACGGCATCGAGATGTATGAGCTGTGGAGGTAACTTTCCTTTTTTTTTTAAAGCTCCTCATTTTCCCTCTTTTCCTCTCTGTTTCCTTTGAAATTTCATTCCATGATTTCTTACTTGTCCTTTTAGTTGTTTGTAGATTTTAATCTACTTATTTTGCTGTGGATAGCACGACTCTCTCTGTTTGTTCAGGTTCATCATCACAGGTAGCTACAGATGTGTCTCACACTGCTGAGCTCCACACACTTCCTGTCAGTGACCCACAGTGCCCTCTGCGGGTTAAAGGTCACGCTCCTGGACAGATGTCGATCACACACACAAATTCCTTCCGCACTTTCTTATACAATTCATCCCGTCCTCCGAGCTGTCAGTGAGCCTAAACATAAACCTTCTCTTGGTCTCACAGCGGGGGACGAAATCATGCTGCAGATGGAAAACGAGGGAGGAAGAAAACCACAGTTTACATCAAAACCCTATGAGATTATTTAGGACTGCATGAGAAGCTCGACCATACAGCTGTGCTCCAGTAGCTGAGATGCCTTTTAGTATATTTTGTCGACCGAAATGTTGAATAAATTTCTCAGGCTCCATTGTTGTTGGGACCAAACTGATTTGCTTGCACAATCTTGTTGTAACTAAAATATTTACCGGTGAAAATATATTTTGTCGACCACAGTGAGGACCACAAATTGCAGTATAAACACCGTAGGGGTGCTTTCTGTCACGCGTATGACATTTGCTCATAGATTAGTTTACACAGTTGCAAAACAATCGCCAGCACATGGGCGAGCGAGAACCAGGAGGCAAGACGTGAGTTGATAAACCATCTTGTGCTCGTGTAGTCATTACACATGTTTATTTCATTATTCAGTTAACAATATCAAGGAGAAGGCACCCAAAAATATGACAATGTATTTGCACAACTGTTTATGTTTATTTACAAATGATGATTTAGCCTATAAATTGTAAATTAGAGGCACAGATACAGATTTACAGATACTGTACAAATCACTCTGCATTTAATAATGCATAATGTTTTACGAGTTGTGTAATTTGACATTTGTTTGTTAATACTTAGGGGACTGTTTTAACACCAAACATGAAGTGACAGTTAAATGTTTTTAATTAGAACAAGTTGTAAGAACAAATGAGTAAAAGACTGAAAAACAACAACACATTTAAAATAGGGCTGTCAAAGTTAACCCGATAATAACGCATTTGTCATTGTTTTGTGTTGTTTATTGATTTCCAGTAATAAATATATACATAAATTTACATAAAGCAGCATATTTGTCCACTCCCATGTTGATACGAGTATTAAATACTTGACTATTCTCCCTTTAAGGTTCATTTTCAATTGATAAAAAAATGTGTGATTAATTTGTCATTAATCACGATAAATCACGAACAATCATGTGATTAATTGCGATTAAATATTTTAATTGATTGACAGCCCTAATACAAACATTCCTCAGTAGTACAGATGTTCAGAGATGAACCCTCATTTCTGCCGACCCTCACTTTAAGGTTGACGTTTTATGGTCTATTACAGACGCAGTGAAAAGTCAACTTAAATTTGATTTTATTCGTGCAACACTGAGTGCAGGAGTGTTTTTTTGTAGACCATGTTAATTAGCCACAGTCAATGTACCAGTTCCCCGACTGCAGATGTTTACATCTCTCTATGGAGTTTGCCTGTGTGTATAAAACATCTCACCACCAGAACCCCGTCCAATCCGCTCCTGTGTTGGCAGCCTACATCAAATAAAGCTAAGCGAAGTGCAGTGACTCAGAATAACTGCAACACACGACACACAGCTTGATATTTATTGCCAAAGCTGAGCATTATTTAATCCAAGCAGATGCCTCTTTGCCTACATTTGTGAGCAAAGAGCAAATTTGCATGTGTTTGCTTCTAGCCTCTCAACACTGTACCTTTATGCATTTTCTAAATGCTGAAACATCAGAATTAGAGTTTTCCGTGGTTACTTCTTTGCAAGTCCTGCTACTATCATTAATACCTGAATACCTTTAATACAAATATCTACCTTTGTGCTGCAGTTTATGTTTTGCAACCATGCAAATCAGTAATTGCAACTGTACCACTCTGAAAACAGATTAGAGAGGTTAACGCTCATCACTCATACTTCACATTATCTGTTGCCATAAACTGTTGAACTGCCTCAGTGCTGATCAGCCTGGTGGATCTTTCCTCTGGACATTAGAGATCATGGTGTCCAGAGCAGCGGCTTGTTCCCCTGGGAAGCATCCATTTCACCTCCTTCACCTCCTCCTCCTCCTCCTCCACTCCTGCCAGAGCAGCACAGAGACTCTGTTGTATCACACCAAAACAAGCCAGCAGCTCCAACAGTGGAGAGAGGTGAGAGGACAGAAATACATAGAAAGCTGAATTTGGGTAAAGAGAGGAGAGTATAACGTCTGCTGTTTACATCATTTAAAGACGGACTGTGTAACTTTTGAGAGAAGAAATATTGCACTCTTCCTCTTATAAATGAAAAGTGAAATACATAAGCAATAAAACACTCGCTCTTGATTATTTCAAACACACTCAGGTGTTTTGCTGCTGCAGTCTGACTCGTGATGCCTTCAAATGGGGTCGTGTTTACCAGGTTTACGAGTTGGGCCCATGTGAACGCCCCCTCGGAAGTGGAAAGTTTTTGAAATTTCCAAGTTCACGACTTGTGACGTGTTTTTTTTATGTTGACAGAAATGGCGGAAGTTATGGAAGTAATTTTTTCGGTGCATAATAAGCTAATATATTTTAATTTTAGCCGTATAATGCAATACAAATGAAAGAATACAGAATGAAAAAAAACAGCGGGTTGAAAAAATTTTAATTACAGTCGACCTCTGCAATTTTTATGCTTCCATAGATGTGATTTTTCTGTGTGTTATGAATAAAAGTGGGTCACTAAAGCCATACTGGTGCAGCTGACTGACAGTCTTGGTGTTGGGGGGTGCGGGGTTGGGGTTGTAATTACACCTCCCCTCTTTTTAATAACGTCCCAACCAACCTCACACAAAGGAAGCCCACAGTGGCCCTTGCTGAGCTATTTTTAGCCACCCCAGTGCATGCTGGTCCAGGTTGGAGGTGTGTGAGGTGGGCTTCAGGCTGCAGTCAGTGTATATACATATATATACATGTGTGTGTGTGTCTGTGAGGCACACTGACTTTCTTTCACCATACATGAACTGTGTTAAAAAGGTCTTTTTCACCGCCGCACACTCGCTCACATTGGATACACAACACTGCAATGATAACATGGCTCTGTGTGTGCACCTATGATGGATGTATGGACATTAGTCTGACATATCACTGAAAACACACAGAGCACTAGATGTGAACAAACACACACATGGAAAACTTATTCTGTAGACCGGAAGTCAGTTTGCTTCATATCAGTAATAATAATATGTCGTGTGTTTCTGTGAAGAGAGTCCCCTAAATGTTGTTTCTTGTGGTTTATTTGCCATATGTATTCAGATAGTTAAACATCAATTTGGTCCAGATCTTAACAGTCCAACAAATTCTCCACGTTGCTGAGGATATTGCTTTTGGACCAATTCCTATGAAGTCAGATCAGTCTGAGTATTAATGAATGCACTCAGAAGGATTCACAAATGTTTAGTGATTTATATATAATTGACTTTCAATGCACACAAAAATAGTTAACATTGTATATAAATATTAAAAAAATAAGGTTCATAAATATATATCTGATGCACACAAAAAATGTATTGTTTTAAATAAATGTAATATATTTAATAAATATATGTATTTAAAAGTATTTGCAACTTTCATCAAAACATATTTGGATATTGTTACATTTATATACAAACTGTTGAACCTGCATTTACCAACTGCTTTTCATGTGTGAACTGCACTGCATTTGGTGTGTGTGTGTGTGTGTGTGTGTGTGTATATATATATATATCAGCAGTATTATGAGAAAACTGTTGATACTTTGCCACAGAATATGTGCTAAAATATGTCATATTGTACCAGAAAATGCAAATCAGCCACCAAATCTAAACCAATGTCATACAGTACACATTGCAGGATACAGGCCAGGCTGCCAGGGATGTTGGGTAATTATACTCATGCCTCTGATTGTGGTGGTTTATCGATGTTAAAATGCTTCATATGACTTTATTAACACCAAGACAAACTCATAGTCGTAGCTCAGATGGCCTTAATGGTCTACGAGAGTTAGCGGTTTAATTCCTCTTCGGGCAGCTAATCCTTAAAATGTGTGTCGTTGTGGAACCAGATGTTGTGCATTATGTCCAGTGGTGTAGTGCTAAAAACTGGGGACTGACTTAAATATGACTATTGAGTCATCATCACATCAAAACATCAAAGAATGTGAAAATAACAATTAATATGACAGTTGATTAGTTTGACTTATATTGGTACTTTCATACTTCATACTTCATACTATAAGGAAGGTTACGATATTGTAACCCTAGTTCTATAAACACAGGCGGAGCCCTCTACTGGACTCTATGGGTGATTCTCTCCTCCAATCATGTGCACGCATTCACCTACTGAACAAATCGCTGTTCGCTGAAGAGAAAAGGACTAATAGCGAGGTACACTTCTTTATACACAGTGGGTCCATAAGTATTTCGGTAGGCACGTTCTGATTGGCCGGTTAAGTTTATGCAAAATTCAGTGGGTGAATGCTGAGCCTATATGAGTTAGAGCAAGCTTTGGATTTTTCAATGCAATATTTCACCGACTGCTGTTAAGGGCCACTTTTGGCTGTGTGAAGCTTGGCCACATAAACATCACCCCATTGCACCAAAGCTGCTATTAAATAAAGGCAGCACAATGGGAGATCCAGTAATCCACATGTAGGCAGCGTGGCTAAACAGAGCCAGCTGAATGTGTTTTAGTGAGTGCGTGTTTGTGTGCCCTTGTGATTGCGTCAGCGCTGCAGGGACGGAAGAAGGACAGATGTGCCAGAGGAGCTGAGAAACTCCGGTCTCCAAAGTCCCGCCCCTTCCTCATGTTCCTCCCCCCCCCTCCGTCCGTCCTGCTTTAGCCCATCCATTAATCCGTCTCTGTCCGTCGATCCATACCTTCAGAGCTCGGCAGATGTGTTTGTCATGAAACATTTATCGGGGTCGTCAACAGAAACGAGGGCTGCATGTATAAATCAGTTTTGTTAGCCCCAGGAAGCTGCACATATAAAAGTATGACCATGCATGGGAAATATGACTACCAGGGCTGGTGGAAAAGTCCTCTAAAGCCAAGATGTACAAATGAATAGCACCATTCTGAAGGAGGAGAGGAAGAGGGAAAATATTCCTACAAAAAAACACAATATGTATCGAAGCAGATTCTCTTGCACATTAAGACAAACTGCGAAAAAGATATAATAATACAGTAAGAGAGATGAGTGAGTAAAGAATAAGTATAAGTATCACCCTCTTGCAGCAGTAGCCTAAAGGGCCATTGATAATATACAGGCCACTTGCACAGCAGATCGTGGAATAGTCAAGAAATTTAATGTATTGATTCGTGTACATAGACACAAATTCCAATTTTTTTGTGGTGAATGAGTGAGTGGTGGTGGTGAGTGGTGAATGCCATGTAGGGAAGAGGTCGAGGTTGATCAAAAAACACATGAATTTCACCCAGGAGACCAGTGTTCATGTCCCGCGTGAAAGCAGAAGTCAAAGTTGATTTATTTGTCACGTAACTTCCGTACTTAAGTTACGCCACTTTCGGAGTTATTTTAACCCAAACCACAATCTTTTCCTGAGCTATCCAAGTAGTTTTTGTAACGTAACTTCCGTACTTAAGGTGTTCTTTGAACCCAAAACAAAATCTTTTCCTAAACGTAACTAAGCGCATTTGTTGCCTGAACCTAACAAAGTTGATCTTTTCCTAAACCTAACTAAGTAGTTTTATTTTGAAAAGACTGGAGCGGAAATTAACATGTGCGTCACGTGCTGCTGGACATTCGTAGGAAAAAGCACGACAAATACGTTGTTGAAAGTCGTGCTGAGCGCCACATGTACACAAATCAAATAGATAAAATTTCGTGACTACTGTATTTCACAAACTGCCATGAGACTGTGTTGTAATATACCCAGCAAACTCTCAAACTCGCACAATTTCACTGCTAATGAATGGAAGACAAATAGCAGCTGCAAATATTTTTATTTACAGCATTTCCACAATTGAAAATGCACATAAAGGTGGTGGGAAAACACGTAATGATAGTAGTCTATGGCTTTTCATGCCGCAATTTACAAATACTTTTTGCCTACCACTTTTAGATGTGATCGGGTGACACGTCGTACGATGTAGTTTGTTTCAAGCATACTAAACCCTTAACCCCTAACCCTAACGCTAGCCCTTACTGCTAAATACCTAACCTTAACCTTTGACCTAATCTAAATTGGATGCTGTTCCTAAACTTAACCTAAAGAACTAAATATTTCCTGCCATCTAATATCCTACTTAAATCCTTGTTTGGGTGCAAAGCATGCTGCAAAACGTTCAGTTGGATTCCAAAACTATTTTTAGTTTTAATTAGCAGAATTGTCTTCATTTTGGAGGAACCTTCAATCGTTTTGTACATTTGGTCCTTGGATGGAAGAAAGGAGCACACACACACGACAGCTGTCGGATGAATCTGCAAGGTATCGGCTACCAGTTGCCAAAAGAGAGCAGTGCAGGCGGACAGGAAAGGCGAGGTCAAGACACTACGTGGCTGAGGACGAGTCGACCTGGAACCTTGCAGTGGAGGGATCATGTTGCAGGGGGAGATGGAGACGGTGTGGGGCTAAGGTGGGGGAAGGTGCCGACGGGGAATAGAGAAGTCTTAGCACAAATATTGAATAGACTTACATTATATTGTTGTTACAATATTTATTACGTGCTTTTTCATACATGTTTCTCTCTACATCATGAAAGTCCTATTTCTATTCAAGTCCGTAGGAGCAAATGATGCCCAGCTGACTTCCTGTATAAATATGTATGGTTGAAAACAATACTTGCTACATTAGGATTTAGATTTATAGGCTGTGAAAATGCACCTTTCATATCAGCCTAAGTTGGACTAAAGACTGACTGGATTGGTCAATTGTAAAGTCTACATTATTTGCTTCACTGGTTACATTCTCTTAAAAGTGTTTTGTGGACGATTGACCCGGTTGTCTCCCGCTGTTGGCGGCTCTAATGGCTCATTTGTTCCTCGTCCATGTTGCAGCGCTCTCAGCACGAGCAACAGGAAAAAATAGGCACAGGGCGCCCGACAAAAGTTCAGTTCAAAAAGCTGCGCTGCGTCGTGCCACGTCGCGCCGCGTTGCTCACGGCCAGTTAGGACACGGTTTGAGACTCTTGTGGCTTCAACGAGCCTTCCTTTTCTGGAAATGACTTTACGCCCGGTGGGTTTGGGTAGGCTTCAAGCAGCAAG
Source organism: Sebastes umbrosus (assembly GCF_015220745.1). Taxonomy (NCBI): domain Eukaryota; kingdom Metazoa; phylum Chordata; class Actinopteri; order Perciformes; family Sebastidae; genus Sebastes; species Sebastes umbrosus. The sequence goes on from NC_051290.1 coordinate 9,436,758, forward strand.
CAGCAGGTTGCATCAAAAGCATTTTGTGATCCCATAAATGTCTACTGTCTGCCCAGAATGATAAAATGTTTGCCCGGGGGCGAAACCAACATTTCGATTTAATATTTCCTCTGTCCCGGCCTGCCATTACTGTTGCAGCAGAACGGAGTGGCAGTCTGTGAAAATGTGGAAGTGAAATGTTGGTTTCGCTCTAGGCAAACATGTTTTATCATAGGCAGAGCACTAAATGGAGTATTAAGGTCACAAATGAGTCTACCTGAAGCATCATAAATATAAGCACACTGTGCAGTTTCCCGGTACGCGGTTTCCTGATATTTTGATCTAGGCCTACCTTTACAGCTTCAGTAGGCAACAATTTTTTCCCATCAAAAATTCCATAATAAGCTTTCAACATATTGTAATTCAATTGTTCTGAGAGATAACTAGACTTCTGCACCTCCTCATGGCTCTGTTTTCAGGCTTTAAAAAATCTGTGACGGAAGACTTTGACCAATCACAGGTCATTTCAGAGAGAGAGAGTGTTCCTATTGGCTGTGCTCACAACAAACTTTATCATTTTACAGCTAAACCGTGAACTACAAGATGTTTCTGAAAACATCTGAGGAGAGAAATAGGCATTAACGTAACAGAATATTGATTCAAATTTGATCAGCGCTGCCTAGTTTGACCGCTTGGTCGGAGTTTGCGAGTGATTAACAGCCGGCTCTCATAGACGGCAGCTGGACAGCAGACCTCAGATCAGCTCTTACTGCTTGTTTTCCTCCAGTCTGTGAAATCGTGCAGATGCCGTTAGGAGCACCGGAGGGCACAGAGGCACATGTTTTTTTTTCCAGGTTACCTGTTTCATGTATTACTGTCACGATACAACGACTGTTTTATAAAAAAATAACTTTTTTAAATCATATTTGCTCCAGTCTCGCCTACTTCAGCTTTAACTGACTATTGAAAAGATGCATAGTGCAGCTTTAAGACTCCAACAACAATCCTTGTAGAGATCTCTACATGTGCAGGGAGGAGTTATTACGTTTGGATGTAGTGCAGGTGGCTTGACAATGACGGAGTAACTGTATAATGCTCTCATCCCACCCACCATCAGTTAGACCTTGTTTACTCTGGACGGCTATCTGTCCGAGGTTGGGGCCTGCATGTTTAGATAGGCTGTAATGTGGCTGTAGGCTGTCATATAAACTCACTAGTAAAAGGAAGGAACTCTGGGTCTTTACAAGGGGAGTCGTTTTATAGGTTCAAACTGATGAACTTGAGTTGCTTACAATAAACACACATGCCATGGCTGCACGTGGCAGAGAGGTTTTAATTGAAAGACAACATCATTTGTTTAACAAGATGATACAAACTGATGTAAGCGCTATAAGCTGTGGATGGACAGAAACACGCTTGCACTCAAAGTAAAAGGTCATATCATCAACAATAACATCCTGTATACTGTGTGTCTGTGTGTATATAATATGCTCACATTTGGTTTGTGTATCTACAAGAATGCAGGAATGTCTATGTGCTTGCGTGTGAATGAGATGAAAAGTCATTTGCAGAGCTCCAGCTGTTGCATATACGGAGCGCCAGGGAACACGAGGCACGGGTCCAACCAGCTGAGCGCCGCACGCCCATCACTATCATCAGCTCCAAGTAGGACAAACATAGCACCTATACAGGACAGGAATGTGCGGCAAACACCTCATTACACCGTATAGAGACGGAACTTAATCATATTCTGTGCTGTCGATATGTAATTAGCGATGCTTCAGACACACCTCCCCAGGCTGCAGTATATGAGTGAGGACTGAAGGAGTGGTTTGCACGTTATGGTGTGAGAGAGTTAAGCCAAATATGCACATGAAGCAAATGTGAGTTTGAGAAATTGCTGGACCAGCTGACAAGTCTGCACGCATTTAACATTTTGGAGTAGAACAGTTCTACTAATATCAGACCCCAGAATCCAATGAGAGTAATCCTCATTAGTAATGTAATTAACAAGAAATACACAGAGCATATAAGCAAAAACGATAAAGAAACTTTCAGTAGTTAGCAGTGGGTGAAATTTCACACAAACTTAATGAATCTTTAACGACTGGCAATTTCCACGTATCTTAATTATTCAACTTGAAGGCAGGGTTGGGGAAGATTTTAGAAACATTTGTGTTGTATTAGTGGAAATTCTCATTGCATCCCGATAGTAATCAATAAATCACAGTTTGTTCAGTGTCCGTATGGCCTAGGGAAATAAACTGTTTGAATTGTACAGTGAGATTTCACAGTGAGTTTACACCCAACAAAATTACAAAAAGGAAAGTAATAATGAAAAAATAATAAAATCTGAATTTCTTGGTGACATAAACCTTGTTGAGTTATTATGCTTGTTATGTTTTTAATATCTTTTAATAATGACATGTTTTTAATATCTTTTAATCATGACATGTGTTTAATATCTTTTAATAATTACATGTTTTTAATATCTTTTAATCATGACATGTGTTTAATATCTTTTAATAATTACATGTTTTTAATATCTTTTAATAATTACATGTTTTTAATATCTTTTAATAATTACATGTTTTTAATATCTTTTAATAATTACATGTTTTTAATATCTTTTAATAATTACATGTTTTTAATATCTTTTAATTATGACATGTGTTTAATATCTTTTAATCATGACATGTGTTTAATATCTTTTAATAATTACATGTTTTTAATATCTTTTAATAATTACATGTTTTTAATATCTTTTAATAATTACATGTTTTTAATATGTTTTAATTATGACATGTGTTTAATATCTTTTAATAATTACATGTTTTTAATATCTTTTAATTATGACATGTTTTTAATATCTTTTAATACTTACATGTTTTTAATATCTTTTAATAATTACATGTGTTTAATATCTTTTAATAATTACATGTTTTTAATATCTTTTAATTATGACATGTTTTTAATATCTTTTAATCATGACATGTGTTTAATATCTTTTAATAATTACATGTTTTTAATATCTTTTAATTATGACATGTGTTTAATATCTTTTAATAATTACATGTTTTTAATATCTTTTAATAATTACATGTTTTTAATATCTTTTAATACTTACATGTTTTTAATATCTTTTAATTATAACATGTGTTTAATATCTTTTAATTATGACATGTTTTTAATATCTTTTAATCATGACATGTGTTTAATATCTTTTAATAATTACATGTTTTTAATATCTTTTAATAATTACATGTTTTTAATATCTTTTAATAATTACATGTTTTTAATATCTTTTAATAATTACATGTTTTTAATATCTTTTAATTATGACATGTGTTTAATATCTTTTAATTATGACATGTGTTTAATATCTTTTAATCATGACATGTGTTTAATATCTTTTAATCATGACATGTGTTTAATATCTTTTAATAATTACATGTTTTTAATATCTTTTAATAATTACATGTTTTTAATATCTTTTAATTATGACATGTTTTTAATATCTTTTAATAATTACATGTGTTTAATATCTTTTAATCATGACATGTTTTTAATATCTTTTAATAATTACATGTTTTTAATATCTTTTAATTATGACATGTTTTTAATATCTTTTAATAATTACATGTTTTTAATATCTTTTAATAATTCTATGTTTTTAATATCTTTTAATAATTACATGTTTTTAATATCTTTTAATCATGACATGTGTTTAATATCTTTTAATAATTACATGTTTTTAATATCTTTTAATAATTACATGTTTTTAATATCTTTTAATAATTACATGTTTTTAATATCTTTTAATAATTACATGTTTTTAATATCTTTTAATCATGACATGTTTTTAATATCTTTTAATAATGACATGTTTTTAATATCTTTTAATCATGACATGTTTTTAATATCTTTTAATAATGACATGTTTTTAATATCTTTTAATCATGACATGTTTTTAATATCTTTTAATAATTACATGTTTTTAATATCTTTTAATTATGACATGTTTTTAATATCTTTTAATAATTACATGTTTTTAATATCTTTTAATTATGACATGTGTTTAATATCTTTTAATACTTACATGTTTTTAATATCTTTTAATTATGACATGTTTTTAATATCTTTTAATAATGACATGTTTTTAATATCTTTTAATCATGACATGTGTTTAATATCTTTTAATAATTACATGTTTTTAATATCTTTTAATTATGACATGTTTTTAATATCTTTTAATAATTACATGTTTTTAATATCTTTTAATTATGACATGTGTTTAATATCTTTTAATTATGACATGTGTTTAATATCTTTTAATACTTACATGTTTTTAATATCTTTTAATTATGACATGTTTTTAATATCTTTTAATACTTACATGTTTTTAATATATTTTAATTATGACATGTTTTTAATATCTTTTAATAATTACATGTTTTTAATATCTTTTAATAATTACATGTTTTTAATATCTTTTAATAATTACATGTTTTTAATATCTTTTAATCATGACATGTGTTTAATATCTTTTAATAATTACATGTTTTTAATATCTTTTAATAATGACATGTTTTTAATATCTTTTAATTATGACATGTTTTTAATATCTTTTAATAATTACATGTTTTTAATATCTTTTAATAATGACATGTTTTTAATATCTTTTAATTATGACATGTTTTTAATATCTTTTAATCATGACATGTGTTTAATATCTTTTAATAATTACATGTTTTTAATATCTTTTAATTATGACATGTTTTTAATATCTTTTAATCATGACATGTGTTTAATATCTTTTAATCATGACATGTTTTTAATATCTTTTAATCATGACATGTGTTTAATATATTTTAATCATGACATGTGTTTAATATCTTTTAATAATTACATGTTTTTAATATCTTTTAATTATGACATGTTTTTAATATCTTTTAATCATGACTTTTTATAGTGCTTCCTGTATTGCAATGCATTATATGTAATGTATTGTTGTTTTCTTTTCTTTTTTCTTATCTGGACATTTAAATAGATAATTCACACAACACCTTCTCACACAAAAATATATCTTATACTGTATATGTTCTTAATGTATATGTTCTTAATAAGCCCTTGTACAAAGTATTTGCTTTTATAAATGTAATATAACTTATTATTTTAATGGAGCTTCCCAGCAAAAAGCATTTCACACGATTGTACCTGTATAATAACCAGCATGACAATAAACATCTTGAATCTTGAATCTTGAATTATGCACTGCTGCCCTCTAGTGTCAAAAGACCGTCAGCGTAAATTGACACGTCACCAAATGACGTAATTACGTAATCACGTTCACGCATGCGCACTAGAGCGTAGCTGACAGATTTCAAACTGGACGGCGGGTAAAAACAAACACAACAAAGATTCACTGTGAAGAGTTTGACCTAAAAGAGAGAGAAAATGACCAGCACGTTGAAGGGGATTACTCTGAAGGGAAGCGCCGAGCTGGTGGCCGAGTTCTTCTGTAAGTATTGATGTATTAATGTTTGTTTTTCAGCTCGTTTTGAGCACGTTTTGACACGCAGACATGCTACTATGCTGCTAGGCCTGTTAGTGTAACGTTGGTTTAACACTCCACATGGCAGTCATCCACTCTTTATCTGATCATACAGACAACCAAAGTCCACTAGTTTAGTTATTATGTGTTTTAATATGAGGCTAGAAACATGTTCACATATTCACATGATCATCTTGGTGAAAATGTAGAAACTACTACCACTATACTGTTAGATCACTGTGTTTCCAATGCTATTATATGTTTTCACAGTGCATATGCACAGTCTGCAGGACAGATGATCATGCAAACTGTGCACTTTCATAAACTAAGCTACCCTGCACTATATTGTATTTATATGTACTTTGCACTACTAACTTTTTTACTACCATGTTTTGCACTATGGAAGTGTGATGCTGGAAACTTAAATTTCCCTCTGGATTAATAAAGTTACTATCTATCTATATTTGTTTTTTTCAACCAATGCTCCTACATACCTTTTTATATATTTCTATGTACATGATCTTCAAGTTTTGTCATTTATGTGATGTGTCTGGGTGCTTGGTGTAGACTGTGGCAGCTAAATGGGTCTTCAATCTGAATTTATTTCCTCCTAATTACACAGTTTGAAATGTCAATCTTCCTAGAATAACCATCCAATTTATTTAAATTATTCAAATTTCATAGTAAATTACTGATGACGTCCTTCTGCCCCTGTTTGCATTTTGACTCTTCCCACAAAGAGAGAGAAAGAAATACTGTTAAGTAGGTGTAAACAATACACAATTTTGGGGTATGGTAACACGAAACACAGATGCCTACTTAAAAACATATTTGGGTATGCATTGGCAAGTGCGGACTATTGATATTGGAATTTTCTTTGTCATATTTCTCGGTGACATTCCTTTACCAGGAATGTCACCGCTGACACCCATTCACAATACTGCAAATATATATATATCGCTTCATCAGTGGACCATAGGCTCAGTCAGCGTTGTTTTACCTCATTTAGCTATAGATAGTGACTTAACAGACATTTGTTTAAATAAGAATCTTTGAGATTGACACTGTAATGTGCGGTAGTTTTACCAGATGTGGTATGTTTTGGTGTATTATCTAATTTGATTGTGTTCTTTTCCTATATCTCCACTTTGTATCCTGTTTAACTGTGAGCCATTTGATTCCCTCTCTTCCACCACAGCATTTGGCATCAACAGCATCCTGTACCAGCGGGGCATATATCCTCCAGAGACATTCACCAGAGTCACAAACTACAACATGAGCCTTCAACTGACCACTGATACCAAACTGAAGACCTACCTGACCAACGTGGTGGCTCAGCTCAAAGGTAGCCCTCAGCAGATTGCTTCTTTATACCTTGAATGACTCACATTAGGGCTTTTTCCACAGCCCTCCCAGGGGATTTTCACTGTAGGTGGCCCTGCAAGAATTTTTTTTCATGATCTCATGTTGTCGTTTCACATTAATAAAGGCAACAGATAACTTAATTTAGTCTCTGAGTTGTTGAAATAAATGTATGTATATTCCACTGTTTTCATATCTGTTTTTTTTGTGCTGACTGAAGAAGGGCTGTATTGTATTAGATCTCATTCAGACTATTCATATGTCATCGTACAAGTCATTGAATGTGTTTGTTCTCTGTGTTGCAGACTGGCTGTTTGAGTGCACGGTGCAGAAGTTGGTGTTGGTGATCACATGTCTGGAAACCAACGAGGTGCTGGAGAGATGGCAGTTTGACATCGAGTGTGACAAATCAGCCAAGGAGAACAGGTCAGCTCCTCTACGGTCTACTTGAGTTACAACAGTTTATTAGTTATTATTAAATAAGCAGCATTCTTTCAAATAGTTTAGTAGTATTTCAGATTACTCTTGAGTTTAGGTGATGAAAGAAATAAAGATATTTTTATGGATTTATAATATTTAAACTAATGGCAACATTTCTCAGAATGAGTTGGAGTCCAATCAGATTCCAGCAGATGGCAGTCATGACTCATCTGCCAGGGCCACACACACTTTCTCAGTTTAAGTCTGGTGAATTTCCCCATATGAGTGTTACAGTGTGCGTATCAAAGCCGGATATCTCTTCTTCCTCCTCATAGAGCTCCATTGTTGTTAAAAACACATCAATGAGCCACACTGTGTCACATGATCCTTCATTACCATGAACACACACACACTGTAGTTTATTCTGACTCAATCCCACATACACGATACTGCTGCCACAGATACTACAGCACCAAACGTGTATTCATCCGCCGCTGAAAATAGTCCCCGACAGTGGCCAGCTGTTGTAGGGGAATTATTTGGCTGTTTTTAAAAATGAAACCATATATATTTGTGACTTGTTTTTAAAGATTCATGTCTTAGGTAGGAACCAATGGGCTTTGGTCTGAGTGACACTGACAGGGTAGGAAGTCAGAAAGTTGTGAGAGATGGATTAACACATTGTTAGTTACACACACAAGGAAAAATAAAGAATATTGCCAGCATTATCATAAGCAACCGTTTGCATTTGTTTAGGGTATTCATAATGAAAAGTTAAAAGCAGTGGTTGTAATAAAGCCTGTTGTGATTTCTGCAGTACTAAAGTTGACTGTAGGATGCAGGCAGCTGATCATATCAATACGAGCTTGTACACTGTGTTTGGGCAGAATCCTGTTGCCTTAGTTCAGAGACGGAGCACTAAAGTCCCCCTGGTATCTGGTTGATGAGCTGTTTCCATTCATGCTCAGCTGACTAGTAACATTGATACCATTGTACACATGTTCATGGCCTGACCGTTCTCACTGGCACACCGCCTCCCTTCAGTGTGTACACAGTACTTAGACCACGCATGTTAACTCACGTCTCATGTGTCACCCAGTGCTCCCAGAGAGATGTCCATTAAGACCATTCAGGAGGAGATCCGCTCAGTTATCAGGCAGGTAACCGCCACGGTTACGTTCCTGCCGCTGCTGGAGACGCCATGTAAGTAATCAGAACCTTTTCTACCAATGTTTGTCTCGGTTTCAGTTCTGGATTATGGACAGTTGACTAAAATTGTCAGTGGACTAATCCTTGCCCCCCTCCTCCTCCAGGTGCATTTGACCTCCTTGTCTACACAGACAAAGACCTGATAGTTCCCGAGAAGTGGGAAGAGTCCGGGCCGCAGATCATCGACCAATCGGAGGAGGTGCGTTTACGCTCCTTCACCACTTCCATCCACAAGGTGAACAGCATGGTGGCGTACAAGAGGACCGACTCAGCTTAGACCTCTGAACCGTGATCGCCCCCCCCCCCCCCCCCCCCCCCCCCCCCCCCCCTCCAACCTATGAGCTGCAACCACTGCCCTCTGATAGAAAGCAGTAGACGTTACAGTGCCCTGTCCTACCTCACTGTCCAGCACCCTGTACACAGAGAACCCAGTTGTTCTCCTGCTGTCGTCTTCACTTTGTCTCACTGATCTGTTTGAGAAGGACGTGACAGCTACCTGCTCTGTCTACGCTGATGTAAATATTTCTCATAAGCAGTTATCTGTCTATTAGAAAACAACTGTCTCTTTTCTTTACTATAATTTCCCCCTTTTGTCTTCTAGTTGTCACAATCTGTTTTAGAAACTAGTGGTTTATATGTTAAACTTTTATAAAATGTCATAAATAAATGTCTTTCACAAAGGTTTTTTTTTTGTGGTTTTACTGCTTTTGACCAGAAGGTGGCAGCGCACCACATTGGTTGATTCTGTATTGTGTCAAGTTATAGAACAATACACTGAACACATAGACAATAAGCATTATTCTTTAATGAGAAAACAAAACATTTACTTGGCTCACAGTGTTCAGTGGTGTCGACAGTTGCAGATGTGGAACACCTCCCTCATAATGGTACCATATCATCATATATATATTACATTGCAAGTCTCTTATATAAAAAAACAAAAAAAAAAATGTATACTGGTGTAATGCCTTCATGTACATGCAACAAAACAGTAAGGAAATAAGATATTTAGTTTTTTTTTAAGAAGCACAGAGGTTAGGCAACAGGCACATGTATTACAGTCCAGAGACTTCAAGATACAAAACACAACCAGCGATACAAAAATGAGCCTTCTGAGCATGTGAGTCTACAAAGTTAAGACAGGGCTGTCGAGCCTGTTTGTTGCTGTTACTAAAATGCACCTGTGTGTGTGGTTACTGAAATCTAAACCCTTATGCACTTTACATCGTATAACCGCGTGGGCAGACCCGTTGCACTTAAGGCAGGACCCTGCTTGACCTTGTAATGAAACTTGAAATGTTGCTGTTCATCTGAGCTTCAGTAAGGCAACTTTGTCCAAAGTGATCTTAAAGGGTATCAACATGTCAACTCCCTCCCAGGACATTTAAACATAGGCTGTAGTGTGCAACGCAACACGGAGTCTGGTGGAGCTTTGACTGTCCCTAGAAGCATATTTATGCCTCTTCTCCCATGTAAGAATCGTGGAGAACGCTGTGCTCTTGGGGAACCTTCAATGCAGCATAAATGTTTCTGTATCTTTCTCCAGATCTCAACAAAATGCTGTCTCAGGCAGGCAGTTCCTTCCACCTCCTGGCTCAGTTTTTTTGCTCTGATGTGCACTGTCTAAGCTGAGAGACCTTATATAGACAGACAGCCAGGTGTGTTGCCTTTCATAATCAAGTCCAATCAGTTGTATTTACCACAGGTGGACTCCAATCAAAGGTGTAGAAACATCTCAAAGATGATCAAGAGAAATGGGAGGCACCTGAGCTAAATTCAAAGTGTTTGTGATATCTCATTTTGTTCTTTTAAGTTAGCAAAAATTCTAAAATTGTATTGCCTTGTCATTTTGGGGTATTGAGTGTAGATTGATGAGGGAAAAATTAATATAAACAATTTTAGCATAACATAATAAAATGTGAAAAAGTGGCTCTGAATGCACTGTATGCATATGCAGTTTTTTTTTTGCTCCATGTGATTGAGTGTGACTTTAAACTAAGACAGCCCTGATATATTCTGAATTCATTTAAAATGGAAATAACTTCTCACCAAATTTCATTCCATAATAAGACTTCCATTTATATATATATATATATTTAAAAAAAAAAGTAAACTAACACCCTGTTATAGTGGGGAAGCATTAACGGGTGCAGAGAGATGTGGACAAATACAAACTTTTTTTTCTTTCTTTTAATTGTGAATTGGTCCTATTTTATCACAAGGCAGTGGAAACATGTAGACCCATTTAAAAATTGCAGGCCTATTCTTTGGCTCTTTTACATTTAAAAAAAAAAAAAAAATGTAAGTTTCAAACAACACAAAACAATACATTTCCAAATGTCATCTGAAAGTTGTTCCTAAGAAAGGTCCTTCAAAAAAGCAGAGATAGCATTTTTTCAAAGTATGAAAACTACATTTCCTATATAAAGAATTGTGTGCTCTTGACAAAAAGGATGACCGTACAATATAGAAACTCTAATAAATATATAAAACAAAAATAAATATACAATAGTTAAGACAATGAGTGAGAAAAAATCTTACAAAAGACTTAAACCCTTATAGTGTGTGTTCTGTGAACGAAGACATTTGACAAGCTTATTAAGATTATTGTGACGGTATATATAGTAAGTACATTATCTGTATCCCCATTGTACTGGTGCTGATCCCCAGGGATCTACGTCTCACCATTCAGTGTTGCCCTAAAGTTCACTACCTGTGAGAGATAATGTTAAGTGAGACTTCAAGAAGTCACTCTGTGCAAAAATAAAAAATGGCTATTGTAATAAATATAGCTTAGTGCTGACTCTGACTGATTCTCTCTGGTGAGCGACAGCCATGAAAGAATGGTGACGATAGGGAGACAGGTCTCACAAAGTTTGGCGAAATGAGCATGACCTCTGAAACAAGGATTATGTGTCATGAGGGGACAGCGGGGAGTTTTACCTAACAGTTAACTTAAAGGTGCAGTGTGTAGGATTTTGGCGGTATCTAGTGGTGTGGTTGCAGATTGCAACCAACTGAGTACCCCTCCGCTCACTCCTCCCTTAAACCGTAACGCCGTTTGCCTTGCTCAGAGGCCATCCTTACCATAGTAACACTACTTTAGGAGCGATGGACGTCAGCTGGCGGCTGGCGGTAGCACGGTTTTGCACTCTGCGACTCACGTTAGCAAAGTTTCACAAGTGTGTCGAAGAACCACGGTGGCCTTTCAAGTAACGTAAAAACGTGAAAGGCTCTCGCTAGAACCGGTGTTTGGTTTGTCCGTTCTGGGCTACTGTAGAAACAAGGCGGACTCCGTGAAGAGAACTCGCTCCCTACGTAGATATAAATGGCTCATTCTTAGCTCACAGAAACACAACGATTCTTAGTTTCAGGTGAACTAATGAAAACATAGTTATGGATATTATTGTCCATTTTTGCTAATAGATCCCCTGAAATGTTGCACACTGTTGCTTTAAGATAACGTAACAATCTCTTTAAGGTTTTGTGTTAAGGGATATGATAACTTGGGTCTTATTTTCATAGTCTTTTGGTCTTGTTTAGTGATGCCACATTACCAGATCTGAGTGATTAACTTGGTGAGTTATTATTAGAGATAGGAAGGATGGACAAACCTATACAAATAAGACCAAAGTTGTAGGAGACTGTAATTATTCTGAATGTGTTAGAAAAACTCTTGACATAAGTTGGGACCTGAACCTGATCAAAGGTTGGTAAAGTTGAAGGCAAGTGTATCCAAATGTAAACCAAATCTAGTGCTTTTTTTCACCAGATAATCTTTTCTTGGCCACCTTCCATTCACGAAGCATCTTATTTCTCCTTTTAGTTATCATGCTAATTTCAAAACATTTTGAGAGACCATGTCAGACAGGGCGAACCCTGAAAATGTGTGTTGGTTGAAAAAAACAAACGGTTGTTGGAATCACACCAAGCCGTTAACCAGCCCCTTCTCACACTCCTCGGCCAAACGCTTCCAATGCTGCCGGTTTTTCTGACATCCTTCCAACAACGGGGAGCAACACTCCGACATGCCAGCCAAGGTCTGTGGCGGTGACAAAGACATTTTAACAAGAGCATGTTATGGGACTGAATGAATCATGAATGGATCATTCAAGGGAATGAATGAATCTTTCCAGCAAGCGGGAAATAATAGGATGAATGTCCACCATTGACGGTGGCAGAATGCCTTTTTTTCAGCTATTCATTGGGTGCAGTGGTTTTCCAGAGACAAAAACAGTAGTCACAGCAAGTTAAATTAGTTAATGTACCTCATATAACTGAGTGCAGATGGCATCAATGAAGGACACCTGCATGCTGGGAATCTTATCTCTTTTCTCACGATTCATCAGGTCCTAAAGTGAAAGGATAAAAAATAAAAATAAAATAAATGTAAACCAAATGAAGACTGCAAAAAAGGTTTGCTTTCAATTGTTTGAAATGACAACAATTTTCCATTTCATTCAGTCTCTTGATGAAGTTCCTCTGGTAAGCTATTTCAAGGAGCCACAGCTACTGACAGCAGCTTTTCCAAGTTTCTAAACGAATAGGACGCTCCCACATGATTCCAGACATCTCATGATTTTAAACCAGATTGGAGATAGGTCTGGTTTCATCATCTATTAATCATGATAACTGATAACTGGTTAGTTTCTCTGCATGGACAAGGGTAAGGTAAGGTCATGTTTATCATCCCAGAGGGGCAATTTGTTGCACAGCCAGCAGTAACACAATCATCACACCAATCAGCGCGCAAGCAATTCACACCAATTACATAGTGCCTCTCCCGCTAGGTAATTTGTGGGAGAGGCACAGACAAATTGGCAGGAGACTGATTTTGAGAATGATATAAGGTAGAGAGCAACTGAAAAGTTGGGTCTGGGTGCAAAGTGGATTCTGGTGCGGTTCATTTGTGGTGTGAAAGCAAACGAACCAACCACAGGATTTTCTGATGGCAGATGTGATTTTAGCAATAATCAGTTATTAATCAAAGAACATACTGTAAATATACACAGAAGCATTAAAGTCCTGCATAAACTTCTGTCAGTCACCAGAATCTCATTTCCCAAAAACTGTCCAATCAGTGAGTTACCTGTCCTCTGGTTCGTTTGTAAAAAGTCAGCGTGAACAGGAACTGGACCAGAACTAAAATGCAGCAATGTATAATGTTTTTCCTTGGTCCGGACCAAACAATCCTAGTGTCCATATAACTAAACTGCATTCTCAATTATGTTTCAAGGAAAACGTATTTTCTCCCGGATTACAGTCGCAGTTTTAAACCGTTGTTAACACATAGTTAACATTGTAAATTGAAACAAAACAAAAAACGCAACCAAACTATTTTGTTTTGTTTAGGCAACAAAACTACTTGGTTAGGTTTAGTCCAAAACATCATGGTTTGGCTTAAAATTACTACGTTTGTTATGTTATTAAGTTACCGACGTAAATTAAAATAAGTTCACACGGGACACAAAACGGCCATCTCCGTCATCCACCACGTCAAAAACATACATAATCAGCAACAAAAATACGTTTCCCTCCCTCCCTGCAGTTTCATTGTATGGGAATGTAATTTTTAGGAGACAGGGCTGAACCAAATGAACTGAACTACAGGTGTGAAAGCACCCTTAGAGAGGTTTTTGTCACACAGAATAACCCCTGAAGAGACACACTGCACTTACACTGGGCTCAATGTTTAGCTCTCGCCTCTCCTTATCCCCCTGTTCGAAGAACTCCGTGGCTACCAGCTCCGCAATCTGCGTCAGAGAGAAGACACCGATGAGTTCAAATCAAACCTTTAACCTAAAGCATGATGATTAGAAAATTCAATGGACACTCAGCACATCAAGGACTTATATATTTTACAATATTAACACTTTTAGTTCCAAAAAGGACAGAAGAAACTATTAATGTATCAATGTACAATCCACTAAATTTAAACTAATGGTTCAAATTGCATCTGACAACTAAACGGGAACTCCTACGTTCAACTAAAGAGGAAATAATCTCCCCTTTAGTTTTGGCAGATGAGAGTGCGTGTTTAATGAGAGAACATATTTGCATGTTTACTTCCCTGAATGTTTTTTTTAAGGTGTCACCTGAGGACAGGAGACACAGCTGTTTTTATTAATGAGCACTCACTTGTCAACACACACAACCACATACACACACATACAAGAGTGTGTGTGTGTGTGTGGTTCCTAACGAGGTGCAGACTAACAGAGGTCAGCGGGGAGATGAAGCAACAGCTCTGAGATGAGCAAGGAGGACGATGATGTGTGTGAGTGAAAGACAGAGGGAGAGTGCTAATAAGTAAATCGAGTGAGAAATGGTAATATGAAATATGAAAGAGAGACAAAGATATGAAGTGCTGAACAGTAGAAACCTTTTAAGCATGTTGCACTTCAGGCTGCACCCCAATCAGTGATGTCACAGCAGGTGTTCCTCATTAGTTTTCCAAAGGGCAAAACATCTGCTGTGAAATCACTGATTAGGGTGGAACCTGAAGTGCAACATGCTGGCAATTCTCAGCCGACAGACATCAGATCAGCAGCTTTCTATCATCTGTCATTCAATAGAGACTTAGCCAATGAAAGCAGAAGAGAACAGGGGAAACTGTACACTAGTGAAGACCAAAAACGGAAGTTCAACCAACACATAAAATATAACACACAAGAGGGACATGTGGGATGTTTTACCCTTTTTTGCACTGGCCAGGGCTTTGTGATGGCTGAGATGTCACATGCAGTCATCAGCATTGACCTGAAGGGGGAGATACATTGACACACATTGATATCCACAACTCCATACCCTATAGGCTAGAGATAACAGTCAACAGTAGCTCCTCATAGCATGAGGGCACATCTAATCATTGTCAGTGACTTCATGGTGCTGGAAGTCAAACAGGAGTATATTCTTAAATTAATATTTTTTTTTACATTTTGAGAAATACACTTATTTGCTTTCTTTCCAAGAATGAGATGAGAAGATTGATACTTTTTCGCTATAGATTTGACCAGAAAGTCACTTAGTTTAGAGGCACATGTTTTGAGTTTTGGAGGACTGGTGCTGTACTCACCTCAGTAATTCTTTGTGCTGTTCGTCCTCCCAAACGAACTGGCTGTTCTTGGTGAGCTCAAAGAACTCGCCACGCCTCCTGACAACACACACAGCAGATAATTATCCTCATGCCGTATGT
The DNA here is from genome assembly GCF_015220745.1 of Sebastes umbrosus. Lineage (NCBI taxonomy): Eukaryota > Metazoa > Chordata > Actinopteri > Perciformes > Sebastidae > Sebastes > Sebastes umbrosus. Next base: position 9,452,477 of record NC_051290.1, read on the forward strand.
GAACTACTTACAGTATCTCCTCTACCACCCACTGTCTAGACTGACAGAGGGATTAGATAAGAGCTGCAATCACTGAGGTAGATGCATGTGAAATAAAGAGTGAAAGAAGGAAGAGGTAAGCGTGTAGACATCTGCTATATTACACCAACATTTTTTCATCTTTTCCAAAGTCCACCAAAACATAACTGTGGATGTTGCATGTTATTCAACTTTCTAGTCCAATGCACCAAACTGAAAGACTTACAGAAAATACAGTTTGAACACGTAAACCCCCATAAGTAAAATTTCTATATAGTAATCTAAGTGAGTTGTAATAAAGACGTTATCAGCATGGTGGAGTTCTTGCTGTTCTCTTGAGATGAAAAAAGCACTGATTGAATAGAATCACCTCCAGTCAAAATACTCCTAAGTAGCCTCCCTTCTCTTCCTCTTGCCCAAATGTACTTTTCGTCCTCTGTCTTCCCGCTCTCTACCCCTCTCCCGTCAGATTTCCATCTGGGCTTGACGTTTGGTACCTACTTCATGTACAGCGCCAGGTCAGTGGCCAGAATAGCCCTCTCGATCATCTTCAGAGTGGCCTTGTACTCGTCCAGGGAGAGACCGCTCAGGATCTGGTTTCCCTGGAGATTAGAGAAACAGCAGGAAACAGCTCTGTATGTTATTTAATGATTTACACACACATACAGTAGAGTTCATACATGAAAGTTTGACTGTGTGTACACAGAGTGAGATAGCAGCCCTCTAAGGAATAGATAATATGTACTGATAGTGTTGACCGCAGTTTGTTCTGCGATAGACCACCGAGGGGTTGCCATGACAACACACACACACACACACACACACAGTCAAACAATTAAATCCAGTGTTGAGTGTTTATAAGCATATTAGTTAGACACGTTATTCCATGTCCCTTCCATTTCAAGTGCTTTTAAGAGTGTGTGCATGCATGAATGCCTTTCAGCCTGCGTGTGACATGGTTTGCAACAGTGTGTGTGTGTGTGTGTGTGTGTTTGCATGTGAATATGTCTGAATGCGTCCAGCAGCGGCGGGGTTAAGTGGTGCTGTGGAGTTGGGAGTGTATTTAGAGTTTGTTTTGAGGCCATAAAGATGAGAGCAATACATTGTATTGGGCCATCAGAGTGTTCTCTGGTAGGCTCGCAGCTGGAAAATGAGCAGAAGAGGCTTAATAAATAAGACGGAGAGATCCGGTATCCTGCAGCAAGACGGCAACAATATTAAGGCCTGCAGTGAACATCCGCTACCACGACCATCGTTTTCCCCGTGCAGAACCCACTGGCGACTTCAGGTTGAAATGATTTGAACTGCAACCCAGTTTAAGATGTGCTGAAGTGCTTTCAGCCGGATTACAGTTTTATGTCACATACACATCACAGATAACATTGTTTATATAAAGGCTTACCCTGTAAAGCCACCGTTATGAGATTATAAATTACAAAAATACACAAAAATGCAATAAAATAGCTTTTATATAACTGGGTTTAGAGATTTTCTGCCTCCACCAATACAGTTGTATGTTTGTGGTGCTAACAGAATTGAAATTTTCCATTTAAAGAGTGAACACTTGTCTTTGGAACTACCTTCTACAAGAATAAAAGTCTATTAAAACAGTTGACAGCGTGTGAGGATGGGCGGATCAATACAAAAATATCAATACGTCTCGTAAGCATATTTTGTAGTACATTTTGGTATTGGCAATGGATTCTGGCTTCTGCAATAGAAAAGGCGTGACCAACTTTTAACTGGAAACCGGAACATAAACAGAACATCTAGTAGTTGCTGTTGTAGGATCACGGCACATCTGTGAAAAACAACACTGTGCAGATGTTGAAATGATTTCTAAAGGCTGGCAGGGAGCCGTGTAGAGACACCAGGAGAGGAGAGGGAGATGAAGCGTCTTGAAAGCGTCTGCATACAGAATCAGCTGCAAGTGGTGAAAGGTCAACTAATGTCACGTTTTGCATAACTGTGATGAGGATGAAATCCGGACGTGAAAAGACATTTGCCTGATGCTTTTGTTCCCTCTGTCTTCCTGCTACTACACTCATATCCATGATGATAGTGACAGCTTTTCCTTTTGCTACACTCACATGTAACTGTAACTGCAGACAGCTGGTCCTTCTAATGTTTTCTCTATTTTGGTCGTTGGTAGGTAGAGGGATGCTGCAAAGGGAAGAATGATGGGTTGACTGGAAAGCTCCCTATGTATATCTGTGAGTGAGTGCACCTACAGAGCTGTTGAGGATCATGAGGCACTGGTCGAAGTGGTGATGCTCCATGGTGGAGTGGCAGTAGAGCTGGGCCAGTGGGTGGTCGCTCCTGGACACACACACACACACACACAAGATGTATGAAAAACACTATGAGTAGATACAGTGTGCTCCCACACATGCATATACAATCATACATATCACTCATGCTCTCCTATTGTACCTCTGTATGTAGGAGTTGTTGACTCCTCTGTGGTCCAGATCGTGGCACAGAGTCGCAATCATCAGAGCCAGGACCTCCAGATCACTCAGGTTATTCTGTCAGGAGACAAACGAGTGGATTAAGTGAAAGGAAAGGATGGGAGTGAAAACACACACACACACACACATTACATCCACATAATGGCAGCTGGTTAACAGATGACAATCAAACCAAACAAAAGCCTCATAGCTGTGTACACTTAGTGCTGTTGTAACTCTCCACACATTGCTGGCAGTGTGGGCGCTCAGCATGGCGCCTGGAATGGACAACACAGACGTTTCTGCATATGGCACAACAGCTTTTACACCGGAGCGTAGTCGACACTGATATTTCCAGACTGTAGCTGCTGATAGCTGCCAATATTTTATGCAAAAAATTATGTTTTTGTGTCACAGGAACCACTAGTATTCAGGGTTCTTAGGGTATTCTTAGTGATGTAGGAGATTTTTAACCATCCATTATAGGTACAAATCATGTAAATTAACATTACTGCCAACTAAAACACACTATAGGCTTTTAGGTTGATTTTCTACATTGCATGGTAATGCAGATGTAAGCGAGAATTGTGATGCATTCAGGGAAGCCATTTGGGATGTGATACTGTCTTGTTTATCTATGTTGAATTCAATGCTTTTCAATAGCAAACTATTAATTCTTGGATGCATTATCAAAAAGGCGATAAATTGTTCAATGCAATGCATTTTTTTATTATTATTATTATCAGCAAGTTCAGTTCTCCAACTGAAACCTCTGGCTGTCTTGAAGGTAGGGAATCATTGATATGCTTTGAAAATTAGTTGCAGTGAAGCGTGTGACATTTGTAGATAATAAACTTAATGATGCAAAGTAAGTGGTCCTTTAAAGCGAACATAATAGTAAAACATATTGCCTTTAACAAATCAGCTCGTCTGAAAGCAGTGATTGGCGACACCGACCTGTAAGCGTCCTGACTTGAGGAGGGTGAACATGCTCTGGGCGGTGTTGAAGGCGTGTCTCCAGTTGTGATAAGCCACATTCTTCCTGTAGTTCTTCTTCACGCTCAGAACCCAGTGGCATAAATTCTAAAGAAAAGAGAAAGACCAGGAAAAAAAGATTTATCCCCAAGATTCACTGCATGTCAACTGGTTCTGGTAATTTGACTAATTCATCAGTAATTTTTCACCACTAAAGTACAATATTGAGTAAGGCAGGTAGGGCCCCTGTCACAGAATCTAGTTCTAAGAGCTTTATTATAGAGTGCTGCAGGAATGAATCCTAAAACCTGGAAATGAGTTAGCACTTCCTGTTCCCTCGTCTGGAAGTCAATGTTTTTTTTGAATCAGTCAGACTCATTTAGCTGCAAGATGAACTGTATGACTAAAGTAAAAACTACCAAACCTACATTATAAGCGGTGTGCAAAATAACAGCAGTAGAAAGAAAAAGTGATGAGCAAAGGGATTTTACTGTCAGGATGTTAGCCGTTTCTGAAATTGAAGACGCAGCACGCTGCCAACAAATCAATGCTCTGTGCTTTGTTAGTCTTTGCTACACTACCTCCTGAACACACCAAACTAAACTCAAATGATGTTTCATTTCATTTACATGTTGATCTTAAGATTATAATGAATGACTCTCAACATTAAATATGTTAGGATAGTAATGAATAATAACATGTTATATAGTTTAACCCCCCAGGCTGTGTGATGCTCTGGGGTGGTCAGTGTGTCGGCTCCTGGTGTTAACGTCAAACTGACAGCCGGGCGCTGCCGGAGAGCCATAATCTCCTCCAATCAAAGGCTCTCTTTATGAGGCCTCTCTTTCCGCAGGCACTCCGGAGGTCAGCCACCAAACAGACAAGGACCTCTTCACGTAGGAGAGCGTGCTGAGGACATAAGCCAAACCCCGCCAGCAAACCAGGCGGTGCTGGCACCGGACGAGGAGAGCGGTGAGTCTGACGGACGGCGGTAACGGAGGCCGAATGTGTGAGTGATTTTTGGAGGGAAAAGTGTTTTTAGGTGTGTGATGGCGTTGTGTCTGTGTGGTCTCTGAGTTAAGGATGCAGCAAATACACAAATATCAACTCACTCACTAAATGCACTCACTCATCATCCAACACACACACACACTCATGTTCTAATGGTCTAATGCTGCCGATAATGAGAAGCACATTGTTTTCTGCAATGAATAAAACAGGAAGTTGCTCTTGTCTTTTTTTCCATGACATGTACTGAGAACAACAACAACAACAAAAGTCATGTCAGGACAACGTGGTTTTGTGGTTCTCATGATACCCCTTCATAATAATAATAATAAAGCCTTTGTATATTATTGTAATGTAATGCAGGCACGACCTTTTGGTTCATTTATATTTATGATGTGTGTATGTAGTTCAGCTTTTATTCTTGTTGTTGCAAACATAAGGAGTCCAGGGGCGTGTACTGCAAAACCACAATAGTGTGTTTTCCAGCTATATGGGCTTATCACGGCTCACTTTTAACCCGGGTAGATCACCTTGGTAACCTATGCTGCACGGCTACTGACTGGAACTGGAAATCTGCAGAGTATTTGTCAAGATTATCTTGCTGTGGACCACAAAGTGTCAGATGAACAGGTGGACAGAGACAGTCTCATGCATTTTAATGTATAAGTAAGGGATAATGTACAGCGAGCCGGTCATTGTTGTGAAGGAATCCCCAACAGGGGGATGCTGCATCGCCCTGAAGGGGATTCTTTCACAACAATGACCCGCTAGCAGTACATTATCCTGCTTATTACACGGCTACTTACTTAAGAAATCAATATTTTGACACAAAAACAGTCCGCCAGAGTCCGACATCAGAGCTGCACCCATAGCAACGGTCTGTTATACATAGCAACGGTCTGTTATACATAGCAACGGTCTGTAATATAGAAATTACAGGCCGCAGAACGCTGTGATTGACCAATCAGAATCGAGTATTCAACACAGCCGTGTAATAATCTACTTTAATATCATCCTGGGTGAGTTCTTACCGTGTACTTCATCTGGAAGTTTTGGACCAGGTTGAGGTCGACAAACATACGAACAGTAGCCAGCGTGGTTTCCGTGTCCGACAGGTCAAAGTCACTGAAGCTGAAGTCCAGGAGACGCAACGACTGGGCTGACGGCACTGTGGCTACCTTCAAACACACACACACGCACAGAATTCAAGGAGGCTTCAATGATATACAAGCATGAATATAAAAGTGTCTGTATTATTTAGTCGGACTTATCACTGGTAATCATTTCCCAGATTCTTAATTTAATTCTTATTCCGCTTTATACGACTAAACTGACATAAAAAGAGCTGCTGCAGTTACAGTAGCAGCTTTAACCGCGCAAGTATGAGGAGCTTTCATCCCATGATGTGTAACACATACTGTACAGTACGTGGCAGTCTCTTGGGTAGAATGTACCCGAAAAATTCGAGCCTGTGTCCTAGATACCGAGTGACACATGGTCTCTCTGGCACCTGAGGGAGGCCTCTTAATCAGGTCGAGGCTGTTAGTTGAGCCACTTCACCACCACAAGGAGAGGAGGACAGAACAGCACCTTGTGAGATGTGCGCTCATGTTGCTGTCACTGTTAAGGCTATAGCTGTGAAAAGATGGGCTGCACTGATTGGTTGATATTTGGAGAACTGAAGCCCTGGAGTGCTGAAAACCAGTATGGGATGATTTTGTAATTAACACATGATAAGACAGTCTGGCTGCGGGGATATAATGTTTAGTATTTAATGTAATTTGTGCATAAAGCCGGAGGGCTAATCATGCGAGAGAGTTCGAGAGAGTGAGTTCCCTCTAATTACTGCTTGTAGGCTGATAATATAATGTGATGATCATTTTAACTTCTATTACCTTCTATTATATCTAGTCTATTACCATGCATCAACGAGATGTTATTCTAGATATTCACTAAAAATAGATCTAAAAATAGATCCAATGAGACCAGAAACATGAGTGGTCAGATGATCAGACAGCTTATAAACAAACCAACAGGTGGATCAACCTTAACTGGAAAAAAAAAATAAAAAAAAAAAAATCTGGTACTCTCTCAAGGTTCCATGGTGGAGAGGAGGTTGTGTTGCTCTGGCTCTATCTATTTGGCGTGGAGAGGAGGTTAAGTTGCTCTGGCTCTATCTATTTGGCGTGGAGAGGAGGTTAAGTTGCTCTGGCTCTATCTATCTGGCGTGGAGAGGAGGTTGTGTTGCTCTGGCTTTATCCACAGTATCTGGCGTGGAGAGGAGGTTGTGTTGCTCTGGCTCTATCTATCTGGAATGGAGAGGAGGTTGTGTTGCTCTGGCTCTATCTATCTGGCATGGAGAGGAGGTCGTGTTGCTCTGGCTCTATCTATCTGGCGTGGAGAGGAGGTCGTGTTACTCTGGCTCTATATGTTTGGCGTGGAAAGGGGGTCGTGTTGCTCTGGCTCTATCTATCTGGTATGGAGAGGAGGTCGTGTTGCTCTGGCTCTATCTATCTGGCATAGAGAGGAGGTTGTGTTGCTCTGGCCCTATCTATCTGACGTAGAGAGGAGGTTGTGTTGCTCTGGCTCTATCTATCTGGCATGGAGAGGAGGTCGTGTTGCTCTGGCTCTATCTATCTGGCATAGAGAGGAGGTCGTGTTGCTCTGGCTCTATCTATCTGGCTTAGAGAGGAGGTTGTGTTGCTCTGGCCCTATCTATCTGACGTAGAGAGGAGGTTGTGTTGCTCTGGCTCTATCTATCTGGCATGGAGAGGAGGTCGTGTTGCTCTGGCTCTATCTATCTGGCATAGAGAGGAGGTCGTGTTGCTCTGGCTCTATCTATCTGGCTTAGAGAGGAGGTTGTGTTGCTCTGGCCCTATCTATCTGACGTAGAGAGGAGGTTGTGTTGCTCTGGCTCTATCTATCTGGTATGGAGAGGAGGTCGTGTTGCTCTGGCTCTATCTATCTGGCATAGAGAGGAGGTCGTGTTGCTCTGGCTCTATCTATCTGGCTTAGAGAGGAGGTTGTGTTGCTCTGGCCCTATCTATCTGACGTAGAGAGGAGGTTGTGTTGCTCTGGCTCTATCTATCTGGCATGGAGAGGAGGTTGTGTTGCTCTGGCTCTACCTGTTTGGTCTTAGACTTTGTAACCTCTGAATAAAGCGATGGCTAATCTGGATAAACTACAACTGTTGTTTGCTTGTTTACAACTGGTATAATCATCTGATCGCTAGTTTTTTCTTGTACCATTGGACCTATTTTTTTTTTTATTTAATATACTAAATCAGAATGTTAAGTTGCTCTTAAATGGAAAAAAGAGTCTGTTTTGCAAGACTACGTTATTAGAAAGAACCCGGGGGTTAAATGAAACTAAGGAGACAGTGTTTTTGCCTCAATAGAGTCACAGCTGCAGAGAGGTCTGAACTGTGGAGGAAACAACCTTGTAGAGACTTGAGGGACAACTAGATGATGAATACATCAAAAGGCTTTGATTGAAATATGGCGAGATAAAATCTAAAATAACCACTTTGTTATCAACCACTTCTCTACAAGACCGTCTGCTCAACAGCACAGCATCACTGAGCTGCTGGCTACAAAGATCCTATGACCTTGTTAGTCTGGTTTTCTGCATATTACAAACGCTGCCATGCCGCTACCCAGCTGTGTTCTATTCACAGGAAAGTGTTTGTGCACGAGGACGGCTTTGAAACACTTTGAAAAGAACACACCTACAAGTGGCCTCCAAACCCAAAGATAAAATGCAACACAGCTTGGTCTCTCTTTGAAACTTTGTAAAACATCAGTGAAAGATGTGACGTGTGTAATTTTATCCACATTCTGCCACTGCAAACTCGCAGAATGTGCCTCAGTGATTTTTAAAGTACTCTTCTTTAGCTCTGAAAAATGTTGTGAGCTTTGGAGGTCCTGAAGTACATTTCAGAAAACTGAAAAAACTAAAATGTGTTTTTTTCCCTGAAATGTCAAGTTTTCTTATTTAAGTTTTCTGAAACATATTTTCTGAAAAATTGCGTTTTCTGAAACATTGTTTTATATATTTACATATATATATAAAAATCAATTTGTAACTTTGTTTTCTTTTTCTTCATCTTCAAAAAAAAACCCTAAAACATGTTTTCTGAAATGAAATTGATATTTTCTACGGGGGTGTTTTTTTTTTTTTTGTTAATTTGTTTTCTGAGATGTCAACTTTGCTAAATACGTTTCCTGAAATGTTGTGTTTTGCACCTCCGAGCCACCGTTTGTCTTTTAGGAATGGGATAAATTTGGAGCTCATTAGATGCACACTGGTAATGCCTCACTTACTTCATTTTCATTTTCTACTTGTAAATACCGATCATATCCGAGTCATAACTATGACTAGGAAACACTGATTTTTCTAAAGGCTTCAATATATCTTTATTTGCTCTAAATAATAAGTGCCTGAACACCTAACCTCATTTCAGCCAGTCCATTCAGCCATTTAGAGTTGCTATACTGGCGCTTGCTTGCTAATTCAGCATTGCGGTGTTGTGTTACATGACTGCTTCTCATCTGCACAAACTCTGCTGCCTCTGACCCTGTGTGTCTGCAATGTGTCACTATGTGCGTTTATGGCTGTGTATTGAATAATACATGCACAAGCTGGAAATATTGTTCATGTGGGGCATGTAAGTGTATATTTTGAAATTAATAAATTTTAATTTACCGCGGTTACCTGGAGTTCCCGCGATTCTTCCTCTGCGGCGGAGGCGTGATACGACAAGACCTGGAACACACACAAACAAAAACAATGAGGTATGCAGTCTCTGGGATAAGTGGAAGAAAATGGACAGATGGACGGATGGATGGACAGCACATATGTTGACTTATCAAAGACAGGTGCAACTAAGAACATTATTAAATGCGGCATGGCATCGCGGTAGCTGCTGGACCAAACACAGAGTTATAGGCTGAAAAAGATCTACAGTATGAATCTGACTCATTTGGGAACAGTAAAGAAACAAGAGCGCTCTGATGCTGCGAGGCTGTCAAACTGACATGCGAAGCTCAACATAAACACGCTTTTGACAGGGAAGAAAAAAAACAAACAATCAAACATGTCATTTTAAGACAGAAATATGAAGAAGCCATCATGCTCTTCAGTTCATCGTCAATACAGCAAGGGAGTTATAGAGAACAAGGCAGTGGCGATATGGGAGTTTCATTTTCGTAACAGCAAGTAATAAGAAAGGAGAAAATAATGAGTGAAAAGAAACACAGATCATGTTCTTGATAATAACTATTAATCATAATATAATAATAATAATTACATCCTCTTTTTGTCACTACTTTCCCCAGTATTTTGTCCTACCATGCAGCTTACTACCTCCTAAATTAGGCATCAACAGGTCCTTTTCACGAAACACATTTACGCAAGTCTCAAGTGTCTGTGTTGCCTTGCAGGTCTCTGGTGAGCAGAGCCCATTAGTGCAACTAGGAGCACCTGGCCAGGCTCCCAAGGGTGCTTAAAATCTGGGTGTTGCAGTCTCTCTCTCTCTCCTTCTATTCGGCACCACGCTCTCGCTCGGTTGGCTTCGGCCGCATTATTAGTTTTACCCCATACAACACCTTCCGCTCAACACATAACCACTCATCCGTCTGCTGCCTGACACACTGACAACACTGATTATCACATGTCTTTTGTTATTATGTTGTACACATTTCCCTTGTCCCCTTGTCATGGGCTTATGAGCCGGGTTGTGATAGGTGTTAATAATACAATTTATTTATAATATTTTATAATTCATTCCAATTAGCTGCTTCGATTTCAAGGTCCTGATATTGTTATTGCTGACTCGCTGTCACACTGGCTTACTGGGTTCGGATATTATCCATAAACTGTTTCTCAATTGATTCTCCATAAAATATCACTATAGATGTTTTCATCCTGTGCACTTTCTTTCTTTCTTTTTTTCTTCCTTTCTTTCTTTTTTTCTTTCTGTCTTTCTTTCTGTCTTTTTTCTTTCTTTCTTCCTTTCTTTTGTTCTTTCTTTCTTTCTTTTTTTCTTTCTTTCTTTCTTCCTTTCTTTCTTTTATTTCTTTATTTCTTTATTTGTTTGTTTCTTTCTTTCTTTCTCTCTTTCTTGCTGCCTTTCTCTCTTTCTCTTTCTTTCTTTTTTCTTTCTTTCTGTTTTTCTTTTTTTCTTTCTTTCTTTCTTTCTTTTTTGTCTTTCTTTCTTTCTCTCTTTCTTTCTTTCCTTCTCTCTTTCTTTCTTTCTCCCTTTTTTATCTAAAAGGTTGAGAACCTGAGTCTATTACCGCTATGGAGAGTCTTCAACCACTCACTATGTTTACCTATAGAGTGATGGAAGTCCCCTATCTTCATGAATCCTGTCTAGTTTTTAGGTTACATCAGCGACATAAGGCTATACTTAGACACAGTGGCAGAGAGAAGAGAAGAGAAGAACAACGGTCCAGACCAGTTGGAGTAAGGCCTGGTTGAACTGGGTAAAGTGAAGGCTGCTGGGTGGCAGAGGAGGCGGGCGTCAGCTGCAACCGAAAGGAGACGTCACCTCTGAAACCCTGAAGCTGACAGCTCCACTACTGACAACAGAAAGTGTGGACGGTGTGCATGCACCATGTGTGACCGAACGTTGGAGAGGAGAAGTACAGGAGACTGAGTCAATTGTGAGCATGTGTGTGTGTGTGTGTGTGTGTGTGTGAGTGTGTGTGTGTGTGTGTGTGTGGGCTCGGTTTTAATGACTTTGTGCTTTTGTGCCAGCTGTGAACAAAGGCTGAAGGCAGGAAAGTGTCAGCTTGAAGAATCCGCCTACATAGTCTCATCACTGTCACTCACACACCCACAGATAGCTCTATTAGCGATGCTCACACACACACTGTACTTTTCAATGCTTTTATATTCATGAGGACCCTCACTACCATAATTCAATCCCTTGTATCTAATCTTAACCATCACAACTTAACGCCATAAACACACTGAGTTCTGAAATTATATATTTTTGGTTTTAGTCTTTACCTTTTTGTTACTGGGTATTACCTCTGGTATAGTGATTTATTACATATAATCAGTATTTGTTACATATTTATTATTGAACAGTAATTTACTGTCAACATTAAACCATACAACGTAACAAATTCTAAGGAGAAATTACATTACTGTCAATCGACTAGAATATTTAATTAATCTCAAATTAATCACACATTTTTTATCTGTTCAAAATGTACCTTAAAGGGAGGTTTGTCAAGTATTTAATACTCTTATCAACATGGGAGTGGACAAATATGCTGCTTTATGCAAATTTATATATATATATGTATTTTTGGAATCATTGGAAATTATTTTTAGTTAGGGAGCTCAGTCACTGTAATTAGGTTTTCAGGTTTCATTTTATCATGCTGGATCTTTTTAGGTCATACTGTACATTTTCTGTGTTAGTTATGATGGCTTTGCCCTATAAAAAGAATAAATAATCAGTTTCGCATATCTCTAAAAATAAGTTTGTTACATGTTGTGCTTAAGAATTCCCTCGACTGGGCATGATGTTTATTAGATCGGAAATGTCAGCGGCCTAAAATATGACAAAACCTACTTATAAAACAAAGGTCTCTCTTTTCATTTGAGGCAAATAAAAGTCAATTTGAGAATTTTTCTGACATCCCACCTATCTGAATAAAGAAATATGTGATAAATGGTAAATGGATTTGCATTTATATAGCGCTTTTCTAGTCTTCCGACCACTCAAAGCGCTTTACACTACATGTCAGCACTCACCCATTCACACGCACATTCATACGCTGATGACTGTCATGCAAGGTGTCAACCTGGCCATCAGGATCTAATATAAATACTCATTCACACACCGATGGTTCAGCCTTCAGGAGCTATTTAGGGTTAAGTGTCTTGCTCAAGGACATTTCGACATGCAGACTATAGGAGCTGGGGATCAAACCGCCGAACCTTCCGATTAGTGGGCTCTACCTCTTCACCACTCCCGCCCATAATGCAATAAATTCCACTCCTCAAGCTCCAAGCATTATTTGAAACTAGGACCTGGGTCTCAGTATCCAGTGTGTGTGTGTGTGTGTGTGTGTGTGTGTGTGTGTGTGAGGCTGACCTCCAGAGTGACCTCTTGCTTGGCCATGGCTCTCTCCACTGTTTCGTACATCTGTGTGTTCTGGATGCCGAGACCACAGAAGATGGCAAATGCCTCCAGGAACTGCTCGTCGTTCCTGTTGAAGGCCTTCACGCTGCCTGATGCTTCGTCCATCTTGTTCACCAACTGACACACACCTGCACAGACACACACACAGAAACACAAATATATACAGTAGGTCCTATTTCTGACATGGGAAGTTCAGTACGCATTATGCTTGCAGTTCGATGTTGCAGCTGGACTCAGTGCCTGTCGGAGGGCTCTTTCAGTGCCACTAGCCAGCGCTGCAGTAACGTAACATACAACTTAGAGTGAGATACAATTACCAGTTAAACTTGCGCCTTATAAGGACGCAGAACAGACTATTGCATCTCTAATGTATTCATGAGGGACGGACGTATTTCGTTGTAATACACTGAGTTGTTTTGATCTTGCTCGTCAGCAGGACTCTTAAAGGTCGGAGGAGAGTCTTCCGAGGACCCGTTTGATCACCGAGGGACATCCACGGCCATTAGTCATCTTCATGGCCAACTAATGGAGCTGCTATCGGCTAATTATGCTGATGATAATCACAGTGATGGGTGGAGTGGCGGGACTATTCATGGATGGGTCATAAAAGTGGTAATGCTATACGCTGGCTTAATGTGTTCTCAGACCTATGATTTAAGGTTGTTAAAGCATCTAGTGGTGATGTTACATCAGGAAAAACCACAGAGACAGTTTAAGTACTGAAGCAATCTGGGAGTAATGTTCACAGTGCTCATCTCTCTCCGGCTTCTGCTGATATGTGAGGTTGACACCGGCCTTGTCATGTAATAAAAATACACTTAAAGGAACGTGTCAGCACTAACTGCACATACGTCTTGTCTGTGAGAGAGAGAAAGATAGAGAGAAAGAGAGAGATCCCACCTATGACTTTGTCCTTCTTGCCATTCCTGATGGGAGTGCAGAGCAAACTCTTTATCTGGTTGCTGGTGTGATCTGGGTTTTCCCTCTGTCAGAAGACAAGAGGGGTTAATTTCTCAATTTGGGAAAAGAAAAGAAAGTAAGAAAAGCAAAGTAAACATATACTGACTGTCCAAGGGAAGCGTTGGTCCTTGGTGACGTCTGCGATGTTGAGAGGCTGCATGGTGTTTTTAACATATTGGCCGTACATGTAGTTAATCTGACTGACGTCACAGCCCCTGAGGAGACACACAACAACAATAACAACTTCATAACTAACCATGCATAATGAGATGGAACACCCAATCTGCCTGGATTAACCTCTTTAACCCTGCGGGACCAGTGGGGGTTTGGACTTTAGGCTACTAGAGCACACTGTTAGTTGTTGTCGTTTGGAGGGATGCATCATACACCTCCACAGACACTGTATTCTTTACTTTTGATTTATTGATTGCTGTCTGAATGTAATGAGAATTTCAACAAATAAAACAAAAAAATAGGGCTGTCGATCCATTCAAAATATTTAATTGCAATTAATCGCACTTTTTTATCTGTTCAAAATGTACCTTAAAGGGAGATTTGTCAAGTATTTAATACTCTTATCAACATGGGAGTGGGCAAATATACTGCTTCATGCAAATGTATGTATATATTTATGATTGGAGGTCAATTAACAACACAAAACAATGACAAATATTGTCCAGAAACCCTCACAGGTACTGTATTTAGCATAAAAATATGCTCATATCATAACATGACAAACTGCAGCCCAACAGGCAACAACAGCTGTCAGTGTGTCAGTGTGCTGACTTGACTATGACTTGCCCCAAACTGCATGTGATTATCATAAAGTGGGCATGTCTGTAAAGGGGAGACTCGTGGGTACCCATAAAACCCATTTTCATTCACATATCTGGAGGTCAGAGGTCAAGAAACCCCTTTGAAAATGGCCATGACAGTTTTTCCTCGCCAAAATTTGGTGTAAGTTTGGAGCGTTATTTAGCTTCCTTCTTGTGCTAGTATGTCAGTACCAATGGATTCCTTAGGTTTTGTAGTTTCATATGATGATGAGCTTTAAAACTGAGCCAGCTAGAACCTAAAAATCACAAGTTGCGTTAATGTGTTTAAGAAAAGAATGGCATTAAAGCGAATTTGTGTTAACGCGTTATTATCACGTTTGTTAACTTTGAAAGCCCTACAAATTATCTTTTTGAAGAAGCTTACAAACTCTAGTTTTAAGCTCCAGGCTAACAGCACTGAATAATGAATACACATCTGCTGGTTAATGAGAGAACTGCAGCTGTGAAGCTGCACCTGAGTCCAGCCCCACCACACCGCCCCGGCTTCAGGTCTAGAGAGCTGCAGCCGTCAGTCACGCCTGTCAGCGCTTAATAAGCCTGTTTGTTGTCTTTAGTCGCTCCAAGTTCAACCGCAGAGTCGGCTATAATACTGCAGGATAAATGATGGAAAATGGATATGTAAACATAACATGAGGTTGAGGCGAAAGCCAGTGGATTTTGGCTGGAGGGAATATGAGAGTGTGTTAGTGGATGAGAGAAAGAACGAAAACGTGTGTTTCGCTTGGTGTGTGTTGGGGAAAAGAAAGGGGAGAAACAGAAAAGCCGTGGTGGAATGAAAAAATTTCCATTTCCTCAAGTACTGTAAGTACAATTTTAAAGTACTTTGACTTTACTTTAGTATTTTCATTCTATGCTGCTACTTCTACTTCACTACTTTGGATGACTTTAAGGCTTCAGGCTAATAATAACAATGTGTCTATCCAGACTGGCCTCAACTCTCCCTCTCTCTCTCTCACAGAAACACACACACCCTTCAAATGGACATGCAGCACAGTACACGCGTCTGTGCTCGAGTTTAATTACCCAAACAGACTAAACTCCACATTTCCTTTCCCTCTCTCTGTGATTGACTCAAATGAGGCCACAGAGTAGCTATATACCGGCATCACTAAAAACCATGACAGCGCTACGTTGGCTTTCAATTCAGGGCCACAATCAAACTCTAGATCCAGAAAAAAAAAGTCCTAAATTGCCCTACTTTGTCAACTTGAAATGCTCTGCTTGTCATTTCCATGCAAGCCGGATCAACATCGGTTCAGCTCCACTGAACTTCCTGCTTCGGCGAAACAAGACGCCGTGACACTGTAAAGCTGCAGCTTTACGGGTTAATGTCACTATAAAAAGGCATCCTGTGGTTCCAGCCCGGTCAAAGCTAACATCCTGCAAGGGCCCCTCCCGTCCCGTCCCGTCCCGCGTTTGGCCCAGTTGGAGCTGCACGTTTTTTTGCCATATCGCCGTCCTCCCGGAGGAAATCGCAAAGCACAAACACACAGCCGTATTTAAAGACAGTTATTAGATGTAAACAGGGGAGAGAGACGGCCATGAGAGCAAGCGGTAGAAAAAAACAGAGACATTATGTAGGACGAGACAAGATAAGACATCTGGTTTGCGTCATCCCTGACAGTGTTTTGTTTTTTTCACGACTGACCATTTTCCCCTTTCTTTTGCTTGGTCATACTGAGCTCTGTTTGCACACACAGATATATATCTGTATATACAGTATATATAAAGCTATAATCGCTTTAATTTGGAGAATATCCACTCACTGGAAAACTGTGTTGAATCTCCGTTCAAAACAGGAAGCTCACAAGATCTGAGCCTGAGTTTTATTCTGGTCTTCATCAGCCGATGGAGTTTGATTAGGTGCTCAATTGTCATCCGTTGACATTACACGATTGAACCATCAACAACTGAACCATCATTGTGACAACTGAGCAAACTCGTATCCACTGATGTAAGCCATGAGATGAGGTTGAAAGCTATAGGATATGCTAGTAAGTGGACTTTGAGAGAAGAAGTTTTAACATTTATCAATCATACTTATCATCATTAACCATTAACCGAAAAGATTAGTGCATTTCATGTAGGGGTGCTGTGGTTTTAGTGCCTAACAAGCCGCCCAGCTGCAACGATAAGCCTATATGCACAAACAGGTTAAACTCATCATTTATCACCAGCTGCAGTGTGTGAGCAAAACAAGACAATTGCGTCCCCAGTTCACCCGTCCGGGAGAGTTACTGTAGCAGCAACAATGCTGTGTGTATTGCCGTGGACACATGCAGACACTTTCCCAGTAAAAGTCTCCACCGCATCATTTAGTTTAGCTGTCAGCAGTGTGTCTGCCTGGCTTAACTCTGTCAGCCCGGCTTAATGTTAGCGAATGTCCGACAGACCGTGTGTGATGGTGAGTGTGAAGTTATCAGCAACCTTATTATAGCTGTGAACGTAGCAGTGCAGTGTGTGCGTACAGTTTATTTGTCGGTGAAAAAATTATACAACTCCTCAAGACCCAAGTCAAGTTCCTGTATCTTGTTTTGTTCTCTCATAATAATCCTCACTTGCTTCTTTAAATATCCTCATTAATAGAATCACAGGCGAACACAGGAAGGACTGGACTGATGCTGCAGTGAGCTGAGATTTTGTCCCAATATTTGACATATATACAAATATTCATTTGAGAAAAAGTTTCAGTGTATCCCCCAAGATTTGTTATTCTCGTCAGGATGGAGAAGCTTCTTATTCATTATGGGGAAACTACATAACATAACTACATAACATAAACACATGCATACTTAAGTGACATGTGATCTGGTCTCATCCAATCAGGTTGAGGGGTTCTCACATACCTGGCGTATTATTCATAAAATCTACAATAGTTATGTAATCCATCAAACTGTAGCATATCTGTTATTTCAGGTAGACCCTACTGATGGCCAAAACCTCATAAGAGACTAACATGGGCCCTGTATATTGGTGAGTTACAGTACAGCAAACCCAACTGTACACACATGCGTACACACACGGTCCAATTGTATTGCTTGGACGGGAGATTAAGATTGAATTTTCGATGCTGCGTAGCAACAACTGGGGAGGCCTGGCCACCCTGGAGACAGGGGGCGGGGATTTCTATCTCATTGCATCTTAAATCAGATTACGGCTCATTCGCTCCTCCTGGCTGGAGCACCATGTTGATGCCAGGAAGCTCTGCAGCTGTAGCCTCCTGCAATCATTCCCTTCTCATCCTGACCCGCTCTACTCATCCTGCCTGCAAACTGTTCAACCCTTTGGTTTGCCGATGGGCCGCTGTCGCTGTTTATGAGACATTATCATAAAAGAAGTGGTAATCATGTAATTGTTTATGAACTGTAGTTGCTTGTGTTTCATGTCAAATACAGTTTGGGGAACAACTGCGTCTTAAAAAAATGTGATTATGTAAAACTAGTTTGTAGAAAGTGCTGCGCAAAGATAGCAACATATTACAGGTACCAATTGTTTTGGCCTCACATCTCCATCCACTGTAGTCGAACTGTTACTCCACATATGCTACTAATATAGCAGTCACATGCAATAAGAGTGCACGTTTTCCTCATAACCGCTGTGTCTGTAAGCGTGACGGACGATTGTTCGAACCCTCTCTGTCTCGGACCGCCTCCAAGACAGTAAAAAAGGGCCCACTTCATCATGATGAAACAGGTTGTGATTGAAGAGCTGTCAAATCAAACCTGAAGACGGCGCATCGAGCCAAAAGAGCCCCGGCTAATGAGTACAAGAGCTTTGAGGCCGAAAGCTGGCGATCAAATGTCTGCTTATTTGGCAAGGTGTAGAAGGCGGATTACCTCCAGACGATCCCACGGGGTTGTAAAATCAGCTCTGCAAAACTTATGAGTATTGGACTGAGCTTCTCTGGCTTGTCTTTTCTCTTTTCAATTCAAAAGGGACTGATTGGGGCAAATTAAGAGACTTTCACTACTGCTTTGCATCCCTCTTTTTTCTACTTCTCCTTCTGTGAATGTATATATGATGATATTGAATCCAAGTGCCTGTTACACAAACATCACCTGAGGGGCCTCTAAGGATGAGGAAATGGGTAGTTTGCAAATTCAAGGAAACATTAGCGCTCATAACTGGTGGAAACAGCTGTGAGTGCGCCTCAAGGCCAATCTGCGGGACTTTTTAATTAAATAACGGGCGATCACCTTACCTTTTGGGGGCATCTAGGACTTCACCCAACTCCTCGTATTCCATGTGAAAGACACTGGAGAAGGAGGTCTGCAAAAAGAAGAAAAATACGTTGAGTGATGTGGTTATAGGACTTGCTGGGGGCGACGTGTGCTCGGTGTAATGTCATTAGGATCAGGTGTCAACATATGAATACATACAGGGTCTTGGTTTAGTCTAGATTCCAACCTCACCTGTGTTTTCTGGCCATATCGACTTCCTCATTTCCTCCAATTAAGCCATTACGGGCTAAACCCAACAACTAAATACCGTAGGTTAAGCTGTGGTGCTGCAGCACACTGCCTAAATAACATCTCCAGGGATGAAAAAAAAAGGGACGTTGATCTAATACCCATCAAGCCTTGCCAGAAGGAGAGTTTATTTCGACATTCCAGCACTCCTTTTGCCTTTCCCCACCTTATAGGGACTTGTTTTCTCTCAACCTGCACTCCCAAACCCTCGCGAAGGATCCTTTTTTTTCCATTTTTAAGAGGTGGAGACAGGATATTAATGATGGACAAGGCTTCTTGGTTTTGGAAAAATGTGCCCCCCCTACCCTTGCGCGCACACACACACACACACACACCTTCACTCCATGGCATTAGTTCACCTCCATCTATCTAGGTGAGGGTAATAAAACTGTTTTAAACAGAAAAAAGACCTGGCGATGTTATGACATTTATTGGGGTCTCTGGCGAGCGGGAAAGTTTATAACAGGATGACACAGGATAATGGATTTTTTTTTTCCCTGCATGTAGGAATATTGAAATAAATCAGGCTCGTCTTCTCATATTCCTCGGAAGCATCAGTCAAGGTTTTACATGTCAAGGAATGGTTCCATGGTCACGTCTTTGAGGGGTTTTCACACGCAGTTATCAGCATCAGTGGTAGATAGATAAATCTCATGCAGTCTGCTCATGTTATATCACGGACCTCCAGACATTTTTCTCAATCATAACACAACACAACACGCTGTGTGATTTACGTGTTTAATAGTGGAGCCGAGCACTCGAGAAAGGAAAAGGAAAGAAATCTGAGACCATCCTAAGTAGAAAACTGACCGCATTGGTTGTTCAAATGCTTTCCTAACAAGTGACCTCTTGCAGATATACATATAAGTATCATCCTCTCTAAGTAAAAGTGGAAGTAGCATGACATTGTTAGACCATTGCAAGACCATTTGAAGGAGAAGTTGAGGCATAAGTGTGGGTCAACAAAGCTGGAATTCCCTGCTAAGCCTGCTGCCCCACGACTCAGCCCCAGATAAGCAGGAAAAAAAGAAATATCTTGAGAACTATTGGATGGATTGCCATGAAATTTGGTACAGCCATTCATGGTCCACAGGGGATGAATCCTAATGACTTTTGTTATTCACAGACTTTTCATCTAGTGGCACCAGCAGGTCAAATTTTTCACTTATCCTCGTGAAATCATCTACAAGATGATTTGGTACAAATTTGGTCCAGACATTCACAGTTCCAAGGTGTGTGCTCCAAGGTCGATTATTGTGTTGGTCTCACGATATATTTGTAGTAAAAGTTGTTTGTACTACTAATGTTGAGTTTTAAAACATCTGGCAAGTTGCTATGCTGATGTTAGCTCAAAGCACCTCTACGCAAAATTACAGCCTCACAGAGTTCTTGGAACTAGTGTTGTTTAAAACATGATCAGGTTCTTTGCATCTTTCCCTAAATTTAACCAACTTACTTTCAGTTAACTAAACTTAACCAAACCTTATTCAGAGAAGATTCAGATCAGAAAACCGAATAGGAATCATCACGTTTGGGTTTAATTTATCGTTTAGGTAGGAGGAAAGGAAAGACAGACAGGACGAAATACAGAGAGAATAGAAGACAATAGATTTAACAACTGTAGAGAGATTGGTACAACATGTACCCACACTTAAAACACACTCCCTGATATGTTCAGGACACCTGTACCTGTAATTCCGGTTTCTATTGGGGACAGTTAAGCATCTGAGAAGAACAAAACGCTCCCATGCAGTGGTGAGCCAGATGCCAAACCCTATCACATGTCAAAACACCACACATTTACCCTCGCACACCATATTAGCACGCTCAGACATAATGCATTATGCACATATGCAAACACACACTAACAAAACACACAGCACATTGGCATGCAATCGGGCTATTAACATCGTGGATGCACGAGCAAAACGCATTATCATTTCATGTACACACACTTATAGATATGCCCATAGAGTACAATACAAATATCACACACACACACACACACGACTGTTTCTAAACAGATGCCACACGCCGCAGTAAAATGAAGTGAGCCAACGCAGGCCAAACATGTCGAAAACACCTGTGTTATTGTTGGTACGGTCGAGTGTTAAAAGACCAGCACTGTCATTTATTAGACTTCCTACAGGAAAAGCTCCTTTCCTAGAGGAAAAGTCACGCTTAAAATCCAAAGACCCGTGGGTCCCGCTTGAGAAACTGCAGACATTTAACGCTGACACCTGTATACAGAGGGCCGTCTGGCAGATAAGGCCAGTAAAAAGTCCCTAATCTCAGAGTAAATGTTTAGTAAGGAAAGAGACAAGAGAGAGAGAAGTAGGGGAGGGGATATAAAAGAAAGGGAGACAGCTGGTCTGGCAATGCTGAGGTCACGAGAGGGACAAACACACACACACACACACACACACACACACAATGTATAATATAGTGAGTTGTACTCTGGATGATCCACAGAGGACACAATCAACAGTAAGGCCCGATTAGCCCGCTAGGGAGCCAAGGGGTGAAAACAAGCTGTGGGCCCCTACTGAGTTTGTCCAATGTGCCTCAGAACCAACCAGTATTTCTATTTTCTGTATGCCAGTTTGTTACGCAATGTTTAAAACCAGAACCCTTCATCTCAGTGGGTCTAACCTGGTTATAATAAAAACCCAGAGAAAGTTAAACACCGATGTTTTGTAACCTAATACAAACCACTTCAGTGGCTTTTCATTGCCCATCCAGTTAACCCCGGACCTAAACACAAATATTGAATGGTGAATTGGCCATGTAGTTGGTACTTTGTGAAACCAGTGTTTAGAATAACTTGACATTCAGTACAGTCAGGCATCAGCCCAGCGGAATGCTTTATAAAAACTGAAAATTGGTGGTGGTGGTTGACTTGAAATGTTTATTGGAAAATATTACCGATGCCAGAGAAGTAAGACATCCTGCATGTTTGGATCTTTACCGAGTAAAAGATTGATAAAGTTGAAAAAAAAGTACTTCATTCAACAATATAGCATGTCCACCCAACACCCATATCAGCGGCTAAATGGGCAATGATGTGCATTGAAGTTGATATTTTTGTAGCATCAGTACGTACAGTAACATACCATTCACTAAATGTATTTGCAGTAACTTGACCGTCAGAACACCAGGCCTGTCACGTGCATCATGTTTTGTTGAAAGGCTCATGGTTATGGGTAATAAACGTGTTGAAACAATCGTTAAGACTGGCTTATTGTCATGTTCAAGCATGTACTTTGACCGAGCGGTGGGTCTTTTGCTGTTTGTCTCAAGGACCCATCAATGGGCGGCCTGACCAAGAAAGGTCTGAGAGAATAAATGCTGCTATTGTATGAAGCACCAACTTAGCCCAAAGATGCTAAATGCCCAACCAGAGGTGATTACCTCTAACCAACGAAGCCTTGTGGAACCCTCCATTTTCGGGGTGGATAGTCTTGCTGCATTAGCTACCGTCATTTTCTCCTCTCGAAATCACCCTGAATCTCCACCTTCCCTCTAAAGCGCTGCTGTTTGTGGTCCGAAACTATGGCAAAGCTCTTTAATTGCTGTCGTCATCTTGACCGCCCTGCACTTCCACTCCACTCGCTCCATAAGGCTAAATATAGCAAGCAGAGACAGACAACCAGACAGTTTCTCTTCTGTGACTTTCACTATGATAAAGTGGGACTTTTAGACATTTAATAGAGGAAAAGTTTATTTAAAACTGTCATATTATATCGAAAATTATCTAAATGTAAAGTGAGGAATCTCTGTCCGGTTGTCCTTTGTAATATCTCGAGAACCGTTGTTCCGATCAACTTCACGCTTGGCGGGTGTATTACTGGGACCCCGCGGAGTGCTTTGTCGAATTTGGTGCAATTTGGACACGTTCAATATGAATAAATGTTCAATAAACAAGCACACAACGCTCTGTGCAGCAGTGAGGGGCGGGGCTTCAGGGTTCTGCAGACTGAGACAAGCATGTTGACTGCAGACTCAGTTCACTGCTGGATCCTAGATACAGCCCGCTAACCTTTCTTCACATCCCTTGAGTCAACGAGCACGAGCGGATAGCCTAGAGGAACAGCGCCACTCTGCCATTCCAACTTTACATTTTTGGAATTCTAACTTGTAACTTTGCCGCCGGCAAAATACCTCCACTAATGAAGTCCATGCTCTACTTTATAACCGCGGTGGTTATGTCAAAGCAAGCGACTAATATCATGCCTATTTGGAAATTTATACCTCTGCTAAGTGTATTCTCTTACACACAATGACGTCACGCTCTACCCACGCCGCAACCCGTTACACTGCATATCATGCACCTCCGCCTCCAGTGTTTGCACCTCAAACAACAATGGCGCTGACCCCAAATGACCGGATGTGTGTGCGAACGAATTTCACCGATGTTTCTGACCCAGAGTAACTGCATCCTGGGTGTGTTACAACGCGTGATGAGCTGTTCATGAGAACGCTGCAAGCAGCATTTGGCCCGCTTCGAACGGCCACACGCGTCGAACGGGCACTGCACTAATACATAAAAAGGCGGAAAAAGGAAGCTTTACCGCAGAAGTATAAATCCTCCAGATCAGGTTCCTATGTGCTACCACCTACAATATTCGGCAATGGGATGGGCCAAAAACACACACACACACAAAAAAGACCTATTGCTCAAAAATGAGCTCAAGCTTCCCCTAAATTACTGCAATGTGGGCTACACTCACTCTAGTACTTAAAAGACAGATTATAAATTGCAGAAAATGGAGAAAGTTGCTGCTACTGAAAGCGTTATGTGATGTTTTGCTCATGTGGCCTGTCCAGGCATGGAAAAACCGAGAGCTCTGAAAACCAGAAGGAGCTGTATCACTGACCACAACCAACACAGGCCAGAAGCAGAAGCTAGAGAGCTCTCTGAGACACACTGTTACAATATACCGAAGTCTTGGAATGCTTATTGATAAAAGCATGTACATTTGCAGCGGTATTTCAATGTTTCCTGCAGGGCACTCTCTGGACAGGTCACCAGACTATCACAGGGCTGGATTTGAACCTGCGACCCTCTTGCTGTGAGGCAACAGCCCTCCTGTCTGAATCAAAATACTGGTTCAATATGAATTGTAAAATTGGAACTGCAGGCATAAGTAGATTTTTAGAAGCCTTGCACCTATGAAGCTGCGGGAATACTGCAACCAAGCTCGTCTATCGATCTCCCTCGACGTATGACACTTCATTTGCTTCCTTTTCTTGTGTGCTTGGTTTCTGAAGTGTGTCGGTGTGTGTGTGTTTCAGGCACGAGACGCCGCTGAGGAGGACGCAGCCAAAACAAATGTTAATGCCCACAGAGGACTCTAACAGTCTCCGTATGTATGTGTGTGTGTGAGTCAGTAAAGTGAAAGAGACCGTCTTTAAAGTAAAAAACACGGCCAGCTACTGTTCCTGTCTGCCTCTGCTTCTTGATTTGCAGAACAGAAACCACTCGCTGTCAGACGTGTCGGAGGTCACATAACTCATTATGCTCATGAAAGCGGCTATTCATTTTAAAAGTTCATTAAACTCCATTTCATTTCAAGGGAAACAAAAAAGCCTTGTATCCATTTTTGCTCTGAAAGTACTTTGAGCAGATGACATGATGATGGTTCCCTTTGGTATCAACTGCTTCATGTCATTTTCCTGTGGAATTCTGATGTATTCATTGGGCCTCATTCACTAATACGTGCGTAGAAATGTTCTTACTGTGCACACGGATTCACGACACGTGCGCACCAGCCAATTTAGTTTTTACCACCGTGCGTATGTTAGTGAATCCGAATCATTTCAGATCATCAGTTTTTAAGCTTTAAAGATGGATTTGGTGCACTAGACATACAAGTATGAACATGTTGTGAGCATGTGTGTGTGTGTGTGTGTGTGTGTGTGTGTGTGTGTGTGCTGACCATGGAGTCGTCGTCAGCGGTGAAGACGGTACAAGCCTGGGCCTGCATAAAGGACAGGATGGTTCCTGCGATCTTCCTCAGTAAAACCTCCAGACACTGCTGCTCCTCAAAGATCAGACTGGCCAGGTCTAACAGCACCTGCACACAAATACACACACATATTCACACACAGAAGAACACACATCATGTTTCAGAGGTCTGTGTATATATGCGCCGTACACACACCTACAGAGACAAACGTTCACACCGACCCACCTGATTGCGTCTGTTTTCCAGCTGCGATGTCTCGTAGAGCTGAGCGTTGTGCAGGACGATGCCTGAAAAGGCCAGATAGGCTGAGAAGTCCTGTTGGAGAGGAACACAACATGTCTGAGCACCACGCACAAAGAACGGTGAGGAAGGAATTACAGGAAACAAGACAGACTGTTGCATGGAAAAAAAGTTAAACAAAAGAAGAAATGACTGTTCCAAATGTACATTAAAGGAAGATTTGTCAAGTATTTAACACTCTTATCAACATGGGAGTGAGCAAATACGCTGCTTTTTGCAAATGTATGTATATATTTATTATTGGAAATCAATTAACAACACAAAACAATGACAAATATTGTCCAGAAACCCTCACAGGTACTGCATTTAGCATAAAAAATATCACGTTGCGTTAATACGTTAAAGAAATTAGTGTCGTTAAAATGAATTTGCGTTATAATCAAACTCAAGTATATTTTGATGCCTACTTTTACTTCTACTTGAGTACTTTTTTTTGTTGCAGTTTTTGGCTACTCTCCTCACCACTGTGAACCGGTGACCTTTACTAACCTTTTCATCCTGTTCACTGAAGGCACTGTCCTCCCCACATTTTTTATTAATAGCCTGAGCCACTCCGACGACCTGTGATGGACAGGAGGGAGAAAACACAACACAACAAGTTGATCAAAATGAGAATTGTTAAAGCTGTTTATTGGGAAAAGGATGCAATTCATTAGTGAAATTGATTTAAAGACCTAATTGACCAGAGAGACGTTCAAACAGCTACTCCAGTCCCCTGCTGGATAAGAATGTCAGCTACATGTCTAAATGGCTCAAGGGCACTTAGAAAAATAAATAAATAACCTCAATTGCAAACACCATACAGCATAAATAACTTGTATAGATGGCTCTCCACAAACCGACAAAAAAAAAATCTTAAATCAAGGTCTACTTAGTAACTTTTATCAGAACTTTCAGCAGCATCTTATGGTCTTCCTCAGCGGTTAACTTCTAGAACAGCAGTCAAACAACAGCAGCTGTACTGTAGGCCGTGCAGTATACGGCTCCAGCGTGTACTGTCTTACCTCGTCTCTGTGGTTCTTGATGGGAAGGCAAAGGATACTCTGGGTTTTGTAACCTGTGATCAGGTCCACCTCAGCATTGAACCGGGGGTCCTGAGGAGACAAAGCACGTAGAATTCAACCCCTTCTTTAAAGCAATAAAACAGTGGGGTGGACACCGGACAAAAGTATTATCCATCAGCAGCTTCAGTACGTCATATCTGCATTCAAAATCCTCATGAATCCAAACACGCAGCTCAACCACCTACACTTACGAGAACTACAGTAACAATTTGCAGTAAGTATTCTGTAGAAGTTGCACGCACGCAGCCGTCAGCATTATGCAACACAAAAATTCCACTCTTCTCCAAAAACAAAAGCCTCACATACGTAGTGTTGTTAGTGCTTGGTATCAATCACAAGGAGGAAGAAGAAACCTTCTTTGGTGTGTAGATGTGGAGTTCAAGAGAGAGAGAGAGAAGTGGCTTCTGAAGGCATGTTAAGGACCAGGGGGATGGAGACATGTTTTATTTAGGGGACTATGCTCTCCCACTCACCGGCTGATCTTTAAACACTCGGCTTCTCTTTGTCCAAACCATGAGCCTCTAAACTCAAGGGGACGTGTGGATGTGTGGGTATAGAACCATGACTAGAGGAGGAACACCAAATTCTTCCTGGAGTCAGTTTTTAACTATAACAAAATGCCCCATCAAAACTCCAACCTATACACCTAGTGACCAAACGACTGCCTGTTTCAACACTCATAACTCACATATAACAGCCTTTCACTACAGCAATCCTCTCCAGAGCAAGAAAGCTATCTGCCCACAAAGTTTACAACATAATTACCTTTTAAAATCCAAGTAATACGTGGAAGGATCAACTGAAATCTAAACAAAACTCAGCGAATGAGAGATAAGTCCTGCAAGTTTTTTTTGCATTTTGGATCCAGCACAGTGCAGGCATTGATAAGGACATTGTAGTTTGGTTTGGCCCAGGCTGTTGCCATACGCTTAGTTAGTCCAGCCCAGGGAGGGCTGAACTAATGTAAACACGCTGCTGAAATCAATGTAATCCTGAGCAGACTAATGGGAAGTTAAAGATCCAATCAGAGAGCCATGGAGAGACCCTCAGAAGATGCAGATGAACTTCCAGGAAGCAGTATCAGGTTCTGCACACACACTCACACACATACAGTGTATACACTCTTGCATAAATACAGCCTGCAGTGTACACTCAGATTATCTAGAACAGGGGTATAGGCAACCTTGGCAGGTGGTGGCAGATTAACCGATGGCACACTAGCAATAAGTGTGCAAGAGACTTTTTGGAAATGTTGAAGTGCCTCTCATCCATGTGCCAAATTGCCTCTTTCAGACCTACTCTGCATCTGATTGGCTGGTGCTCGTTGCATTCTTTGCATAATTCAAGTTTATTGCTGATGAACAAGATTAGTGGAAGGTTGGTATAGGGTTCATGTTTACAACTCAGATGAAGATGTCTTCAAAAGGATGGCAGCCTTCTTGTTTAGTGTTCTCATGTATAATTTCAATGTCCTGTTTATGGGAGAATTATTTTTTTTTTATGTTGCTCTGCACGTTGCCTATATGTATGTAATAAAATTACAGGTCTGTCGGAGATTTGCATTTTGATGTGGTGTCATAATTAAACTTAATGTTGACTTTAATGTTGATATGACACACTGATTAACAAGAAAATTCGAAAATGGCACTTCATAACAAAAAGGTTGCCGACCCCTGATCGAGAGGAACAGAGTGCATGGACTGAGTTGGTTAGTGCACATCAAAACGCACTTATACACACACTAATATTGTATTACACATACACATTTTTATATGCACACGCACACACACACACACTTTTATTTCATATTATTTGCATATGTGCTTACAGGCATTAATTGCACACATTCATGCACAAAGACACACACTCTGAAAACCACACTTACCCTCAAGGGCACTCACTCAGAGGACGAGCGCCCACACACACACACACACACACACACACACACACACACACAAACGCACACACGCACAAACACAGCAAGTTAATTGGATGCAGGTGGACCATCCCATCAGCCACTCTTGTTCTTTATTTGTCATTTTCTCAGCGTGTCTCCTCTCACGCATCTCTCTCATCATCATCATCATCCTCTCGTGGTTGGCAGGCAACCAGATAAAGAGCTATCAAAAGAGGAAGGCACACAGCAGGAAATCTCTCTCTCTTTCTCTCTCTCTCTCTCTCTCTCTCTCTCTCTCTCTCTCTCTCTCTCTCTCTCTCTCTCATATATTGACATGACCATACTGAAACACCCTACTGCCAAAGCTCATTATACAGGGTGGTATGAACGGGGTAAAGTTTATGCAAACAATAAAACATTCAGTTAACATTATGATGCAAAAACAAAAACCATGTCAACCATATTATGTGATGCAAATAGCAAGAACAGGAAGCTGGACACAACTGATGGATATCAGCAACAATATGAAAATAATAACAACAGTTTGCTGTGTGTGTGTGGTGGGGGGGGGGGACTACTCACTGTTCCTCTTTCTCTCTCTCAATTCAATTTGAATTCAGAGGCTTTATGGTATCATGACGTTAGGTAGGTTAAAGGTGACTGAATATTTGCAGTCGTTTTTGGTAACACATAACACAATCATTTCATTTTACCGTAATGCATTGTGTAATATGATAAAGTTACTTGGAGAATAAATTACTGTTTTTACAACAAGAAAACAGTTGTGTTAAAATTGATAATTTGTATTTAGTAATAACAAGAACTAAGGATGTTAATTTTGAATTTTTTTTTAACCGATAACCGACCCTTGTTAACCGATTATTAACCATTGACTGAGAAAGATTAAACGATTAACAAGCTGCCCATACTACAACGATAAGCCGATACACCAACAGGTTAAATCCATCATTTATCACCAGCTTCAGTGTAGAGCGGGTAGAGGGAGTGTAGAGAAAGACGTATTTGACAGTTCAGATGAAGTCACTCAGGCAAGCACACACACACTGAAGTCAGACACATGACCACACACTAAACACATGAATTTAATCACATCCCCGTACATCTTTCTACCTCTCTCAACCTCCCTCTCTCTCTCTCTCTCTCTCTCCTTCACACACACACACACACACACACAACATTACGCACACATCTGCTTCTTTTTGAAGACACTCATAACTCTTCCAGAGGGAAGATCGCACTCAGTGTGCAGCCAGAAACACACACGTGTACACTGCATGCACTACAGACATTCCTGTCCCATCTATGCCATCCTTACAAATACACACGTCTCTCACTATCTGATTCCCATCACCACTAAAAGAAATACACCTAGCAACACCGCACCACAGCAAAGCTCTCGTTTGTTTAAAATATGCATAAAACAAATTTGTAAAAATGCACAATTTGTGGTTTTAGGGGAACTTATGTGCTGGAACTAATTCTTGATGAACAAGAATTTGCCAGAAACAGTTCTGGCACATAAGTCCCACGTAAAAGAGGAGGATAAAGCAGTCGTTGGTGACAGATTGACAGGCAGGTTGGTTTGATCATTGATTAAAGTGGGAAAGTGATATTGTGTTGAAACCTGATCACATCACAAAGGTCAGTACACTGACAGTCAGGGGTCAAATGCGCATGTGTGTTTGTGTGGTGAAGACGAATCCTCCAGAGGACCTACTTGCCCTTCTGTGACTGCCCTCCTCCCCCCTCAAGTCATGTGCTTTGTCAGCACCGGCCATCAGATAACAGCGAAGCAAACATAAAACCTGGTTCAACACACACACACAAAAAGAACCTCGCCACAAGAGCATCCACGCTGACCCCAGCATGTTATCAAAAAGGAGACAAACGCAGCCTGAATCCTCACCTCGTAAGCGTTCTTGATATTGAGCGGCTGTCCCGTGGCGGCAACGTGTCCCACAATGCCCTTGTTCCACTCCAGACGGATGCAGTTACTGGATGACTCCTCCAGCGTGGATCCCTCGGCTACGTCGAACAAGCGGCTGACCAAGAACTTCTTGTTGGAGCTGTCCTCGCAAACCTGCGACCAAGCATAGCGGGATGTGGTCATACAACTGATTTAAAACGAGAAAATAGATGATAGTGCATCTTTCTGTTGGCTTACACCACAAACACAGCAAAGAAAGCAAAACAAAAGAATCTCATCTCTTGTAAGAATAGTAATATTCAAACCAACAAATCTAATGAAAGTATAACTAGAGGATTTGTGTTTCCCTTGTACAGAAATAAGACAATGTAAAAGTAATACAAAGTAAACTAGAAAGGTGTGAGTGGCCTATGTCTCCCTTCCTGTTGCTCTGGCTGATCCCAGTGCTCCAGGTAAAGCAGTTAGAATGACAGTTTGACCCACAGCCCTTCCGTTCCTACCAGGAACAGTGAGTAGCGGTCCGCAGCGATCAGCTCATTGATGTGGAGAAAGATCTTGTGGCAGAGTGCTGTCACATCCAGATGACTCGACACGTCCTTCACCAGCTCCAGCAGCCTGGCGCAGCGGTCCCCCCCGATGCCACGACCTGCCCCGCTGCTTCCGCCGACGCCACCTTCGCCCATCACCGAGCCCCGGAAAGGGACCGTTTCGCGGTCGGCGTCGCTCAGAAATGTCAGAGAGCCCTCAGAGTCTTTGACCACGATGGGTCTGAGTGGGCGGTCGAACTCGGATGCTGAGATTTTGCGAGTCGGGGTGCCGGGGGCCGGGCTGGGGACCGTTGCCGGGGACGGGCAGCGGTTGTCCAGGAGGCTGAGGGTGGGTGGCAGGATGGTGGAGGCAGAGGAGGGGGCGGAGGAGTCTGTGGAGGACTGGTGGGCCCGCTGCTGTGGAGGATTGTCTTTGGAGGCAGATGGCTGGATGGGGTGGACGCGCTCAGCGAACCAGGCATTCACCATCTCCCTGTCGAAAGAGAGAACAAACTGTATTAGACACTTTATAAAAGAAGGTGCTGTACTATCTGTACAGCTGTTACAGTTACTGCCATGACTAACATGATGATACCACCTGGAACATAAATTACATGTAGTTCATGACTAACAGACCATATTATTTAAGACAACTTACATAATGACTATTCACGCCAACATACGCAGACCTTTTATAATAGTTATTTTAACCGAAAGCACAATGTTTTTCCCAAAACTTACGTGTTTTCTAACCATAACCCTAACCTAACTAATTTGTAGTTTTGTTGCCTAAACCTAAAGAAGTTGTAGTTTTGTTGCCTAAACCTAATGAAGTTGTAGTTTTGGTGCCTAAACCTAAAGACGTTGTAGTTTTATTGCCTAAACCTAAAGAAGTTGAAGTTGTGTTGCTTAAACCTGAAAAAGTTGTAGTTTTATTGCCTAAACCTAAAGAAATTGAAGTTGTATTGCCTAAACCTAAAGAAGTTGTAGTTTTGTTGCCTAAACCTTAAAAAGCTGTAGTTTTGTTACCTAAACCTAAAGAAGTTGTAGTTTTATTGCCTAAACCTAAAGAAGTTATAGTTTTGTTACCTAACCCTAAAGAAGTTATAGTTTTACTGCCTAAACCTAAAGAAGTTGTAGCTTTGTTGCCTAAACCTAAAAAGGTTGTATTTTTTTTGCCTAAATGTTAGAACGTGTTGCTTTTAAGTTTCACTTTCACTTTTACAACGTAGTAGGCCCCTAATGATCCACATCTATGGTGCTTACAGCGACTGATAACGCCTATTTAATGGCCTGATAACAGCTGAATCGGGTGGCAATTTGCACCAAAAAAGGCAAAGACACAGAAGAAAAAGCCAAATTTGGGTGAGATGGTGGATGGAGAGACTTGGGT
>NC_051290.1:9489451-9519451 GCF_015220745.1 Sebastes umbrosus
ATTATTATTATTAATAATAATAATAATAATAATAATAAATAAATAATACAAATTATTTCTGTATTGTTTTCTACCATTTTCATGTTTTTTTTAAATATCTATATATTGTAATTTGCTTAATGAATTGTATATATGTATATATATGTATATATGTATATATATAATAATAATAATATAATAATAGCATTAATAAATAAATAAATAATACAAATTATTTCTGTATTGTTTTCAAACATTTTCATGTTGGTTTTTTTTTAAATATCTATATATTGTAATTTGCTTAATCAGACGATATACAGTATGTATATGTATGTTTTATTTTTTATTTTGTTCTTCTTTTTCTTATTATTGAATTGATGCTTTGGCAATATTGGTCATGCCAATAAAGCATATTGAATTGAATTGAAAAAAATTTAGACAGAGAGAGAGAGAGAGAGAGAGAGAGAGAGAGGCTACCCAGTGTCTCTCACCTTTATCATAAAGGACACTAAACACCTATGTTCCTACGAATGTTATTGAAATGTCTGACATTATTGGGCATTATACACATACTATTTAAAACTAAAGACGCATGGTGTGGTCCATATGGGAATACACTGATGACAAATAAAATTTAAAAAAAAAATGTAATTTATTTTTTCTAATTCAATTTACTTTACTGTAATGATATTTAATTATGAGGGCTGTCAATCGATTAAAATATTTAATCGCGATTATTCTCAAAATTGTCCATATATAATCGCGATAATAATATAATATGCATTTAATAAGATAATTGCATAGTAGTTGCACATTTTTTTTAACTACTACTGTTAGCTAGTTGGCTGCAACCTGAACCTGATTGAAAGCAAATAATTCATTTTCCAGAAAAAAGGGAAAACAGGATGTGAAGGGGTTCAAAATGAACTCAAGATAGAGTAAAATCACCATAATCTTTCTACCAAGCAACCACAAACACCTGAACCCTGGCGTGGTATTACAGGAAATTAAAGCCAGAGTACCACACATACACTGAAGTCTCTTTACAAATATACTATACAGTATGTAGCAGAAAAAGATTCTAATAGGAACATACCAGCCCTAAGGAATGATAAACTCACTGCTGAGCACCACAGACAGAGTTTGTACACAGTATATACTGATTTACCTTGGCTTTTACACCATGATGCACATTTATCATCTCCAGCGAATAAGCCGCACGGAGGTTTTTCATTCATTTCTTTTCAGATACTTGGTTTACACAATGCTGATTTATAGCGGCTCAAAAGAAGACCTTCGTCTGCACTAATGAATTCCCCAGTAAGATGCCGATGGCTCCGTTTTTCTCAAACTCACACAAACAAAGCAAATATTAACTGTGAGAAAAGTGTCACAGTGGTTTTAGAGACGACTAATTGGAGAAACACTGAATACTTTTCTTACTTAAATATCAGCATTCAGCAGCAGACAGTGGTTGAAATCTAGAGGTGAAATAAACAAAGTAAAGTGAAAGAATTCCTGTGCGAGAGCAAATCCACCCCAAAACATTCATTAATCATCTCTGTTGACCTTATTTAGCCTCTACACTGTGATTAAGCTGCTGATTCAAAATAAACAAAATATATAATAAACCCTAGCAGTGATTCACTTTTCAATGATCCTATGAATCCCATGGAGTGCAGGCTGTTATTGATGAAGTGTAATGGCTTTCAGCCTCTGAGTCTGTCCTTGGTCTCCAGTGTCCCCCCCAGCTGGACACTCGGCCCCCGCCGGTGGTGTTACCTTACCAGCAGATGGTGGCTGGTCGTCCCGTGGGGGTTGGGGTTGGAACCCACCAGTAGCATCCCAACCCCCTCCGAGCCTCCCATCACCCCCACAGCACCCCGACCATTGTGTCACTTTTTAGGTCATTCATCTCATTGTGCATATTTGTCTTCTACTCTATTTTCCTAGCATGTATGCCGTCCAGCCCCTTATACCCTCCTACAACTCTTGCAGATGTTCTCATGCAAAGTCTGCACAAACGGAAGAAGAAAGATGTCCAGCACAGCCAACAAGATATGCACTAATTTAGGTTTAGCAGACTCACTAAAGTCGTCAAAGGCAACTTTCACTTTTTCAATGACCAAACAATTCAATAACAAGAAAAGCGTTTACAGCCATGCTACTGTAGCAGCTCTGTGAGGCTGGACTTAGGCACGTGTTGCTTTAAGTTAAATACTAACATCGGCATGTGAAAGTGCTTACAATGAAAATGTTAACAGGCTGGTGTTTAAAGGAATAATATGTTGGAATTTTCTAAGAAAAAAAAAAACAATGTTTACACTCAGACAAAAATAACCTCTCTCAATCATCACTTAAGCCCCAATAGCAGTGTGACCCTGCAGCCCTCTGCCTGGATTTGCTCTTTTCTTCTTATTTTGCTTTACTAAGGAAGTTTCTGGGCGTCAGCAAACAGCCTTTCAGGGTGTAACAGGGTGTGCAGCCCATTCAGGTCATCAAATACCGTCACTTTGTCACGCCCATCGGCCTTTGATACCGAAGCACAAGCATTATGCATCCATTGGCACAAGGCCATGTACAGATTTTAAAGCCCCTAAGGTAAATTTGTGATTTGTGGTATTGGGTTATATGAATAAAATTGACTTGACTTGACCCTGATCTAGTAGATTTCACTGGATAGGTGAAAACTTAGTCAGGGGATCACCCAGAGTCATCAAGAGTCATCCTCTGGAGCCCATGGATGTGTGTACCAAATTCCATGGCAAGCCATCCAATATTTATCTGGATTTATTTCCAATAACCTACAGATTATCAGTTTAGACTGAGCTGGAGTGACGTACTGTAAATTCTGAATTCACATTTACATCTTACATATTTTATATTTACAGATTGTGATGGTCGCAGCCACACAGGGTGACATCCTTCCAGTTCACACTCTCTCACCTCGTTAGTTTGCTACCTACACAGGTGCATTTAATTTGCAATCAACCACACCTGAACAATTAACATCACATAGTTGATTCGATTTGTTTATTTGCGTTTAACCTTACGTTGTTTAGATGCACACATTAACGCTGTATGGTCACACGTACTATTATTCGTTATATTAATCATTTGTTTCTTTGTTTTGCGTTACCTTGGCTGTTGGGAGGAGCTGTCTTCCAGGTGGAGAAAAAGGCGTGGCTGAAGGCTGAGGACTGTTAAATCCTGGAGCCAATTCGTTGGGCCAAACCATTTGCTGCCATGTCATGGGGGGGTGGGGGGATTTGGGTTTAGTTAGTTCTGCTTTGTATTTAGTAATAGTTATATAGTAATAGTCAACACCTTGTTTAGTTGTAGTACTGTAATAAGTATAGTTATGTTGCTTTAACCTCTTTTATAGACCTAGTTATTAAATTCTTGGTTTTTAATGTTTTGTTATTTTTTGGGTAAATAAACTATTTCAACAACTCCTGTTTCCTCGTTGCCTCACTGTTTGGTTCCTAACACAGATTTAGAATGGGAAACATTATCTTCTATGAATAAAAAAGTGTCTGTACTCCTGTAACACACACACAAAGTAAAGTCCCTGAGGCTCTTTGACTCCTGAGGTTCCTTTCTAATGTGTTTCTGAGCTGAGCTGGTCACAACTTGTCTGTACGGCTCAGCTTTTCCCTCTGTAGCTGTGCACTTCCACCTCTGTCCAAACACTGACCACAAAGATAAAGTACAACAGTACTATCATAGTAAACCTGTAAATGTGTGGAATATACAGAACTGGAATTGCAACAGACATAGCGCCCACAGATCAGAGCTGACATAATGGAAAGGCTTTCTCTAACAGACTGGTCAGCGTGAATGGTCAGGGAGTGTGTGTGTGTATGAGAAAGAGTGAGTCCAGTCTAGATGCATGTTTGCATCACTTCTATTCAATGGAACTACGGGGATCAGCAGATTTGCTCGTGGTGGTGAAGGAAGTCTGTGTGGTGCTTCCTCAAAGTTCAACATCTTCAACTTCTTTGGTGAACTTTGTTTTCTGAACTGGAGGACCCTGCTGTCCAGCATTTCATCATTATTACTATAATTAATTATCATAATCATTATTCGTTATCCTCCCTACCTTGTCTCTTTCCCTCTTTTCTTTATATTTACTAATCAGCCAATAGCCATCCTCGATACAAACACACCTTACCTAATCTTACATGTCTTGTCACAAACACAGGCTCAAACTCAACCTCCCAGTTCAATACAAACTGTTTTGTACTTGTCTTGTCTTTTTGTAATGTTATATTGCAGCAACAAAAATATCATACTTCATAAACATGTTATTTAAATCCACAAAATTCAGCATAAAATATACCAAATGCACACAATAGACACAAACATTAACACACACACGCACACACACAAGTGCCGACAGTATACAGTAAGTGCTCACACGTAATACATGCATTATGCAACACAATAATGTGCCTAAGGTGCTGTATGAAATGCAAATAGGAATGCACACATGTATAAATCAGGAGTACTCACAAGTACCCTACACACACACACACACACACACACACACACACACACACACAGTGAACAGAAATAAAGGGGGGGCATATTTCTTGTCATTCTTCGCTGTGTGTCGGTGGACTTTGCTCTGAGGCTTTTCCATATGGAGCCGCTCAGTAAACAAGTCTGAAACACGAAGGAAGGAAACCTGAGCGGCCATCGGACACACCTGAACAAGGCTCTGCTCACACATAAACTCACACATCAGCTCGGATAATGATGTTGTCAGAGGAAACCCATTACTTCTGTTTCAACATCTGACTGAAGGATTCCTCCGTGCTGATGAAACCTTTATAAAACCAACACCTTTAGTCGACGCACATCTTTGTTGCACTTTTTACATTCAAGCTGCAGCCAAGACCTAAACGTCTGTCTGTTCTGCAGCACAAAACAGTAATAAGCGGGTTCCTGCCAGAGACATTATGCCTCAAAAACATTCAGCTGAGGAGATAAAAGCCTTCTTTTCAGCATGAACTGGCGATTCCTGTCCTGAAACCGGTGCTGTTTGTGAGCAGAGCTTATGTTTAATGGCTTCCCTCCATCCAGCAAATGTTTGAGAAAACACAGATGTGGGTCTGCACAGTGTCAGCACAGAGCAGGGGGACAACGGGAATAAAT
This sequence comes from Sebastes umbrosus, assembly GCF_015220745.1. NCBI lineage: Eukaryota > Metazoa > Chordata > Actinopteri > Perciformes > Sebastidae > Sebastes > Sebastes umbrosus. The sequence continues at coordinate 9,494,591 of NC_051290.1, forward strand.
CTCTCCGAGAGGAGAGCGAGAGCGACACGGAGCCGCTCCCTTCCAGCTCTCAAATGGAAGTCTGAGATATAAAAATAAATTGAATTGAGGAAATCGCTGGAATGCCTTCGATAGCAGCAAAGTGACTGCCGTAATCCATCCTTAAGCCTTCAATCTGTGGTGGAAGTATAATTTGCACCAAACCGACTTGACTTGAATTACAATGACTTACTTTCCCAAACACACACACACACAGCAGCCTGGGAGAGTTTGAACACCAAAGATGAATGTATACGGGTCAGCGCTGATGCTCCAAGGCCTTAACAAAAATATAATTTCCTGAGAGGCTGAATGAAGACAAGAGAAAGTAAATCTGTTTGTATGGAAATATATAAATCATTCTCCAACTGTGACTCTGCTTTGGCAGCTCGAAGTGTGACAGAGTGGAGCGAAAATAGACAGAGATCAAGATGACAGAGAACCCTTATTTCTAAAGCAATTTCAGTTTAGAGAAGTTGTCCTTACAGAGACGTCCCAGCTGCTTTATGTGTGCCAAAAAATACATTTATAAATGACGTTATGGGGGGTGTTTTTATATTGCAATTAGAATAATAAACTGGTTTGAAGACAAGCTGGACTGGATCAAATGTTTTCCTCTCATATGTCAATCAATATTAATTCATTTCTGGGCTATACTGCTAGTATGAACATGCCTATATTACCAACAAATTTGGGCAAGTAATATTATTTTGGCCCATTTTCTATGTATTTTTCTATATAATAGTTTAATGTTTTCTCTGGATGATTTGTGGTTTATAATATATATTTGATTTAATCCCTTATGTGTTGGATTTAATGTGTTTATATATCAGTTATTTTGTTGTTGCCCTTTTTCATAGAGGCATATTTTGTCCCCTCTATGGGGGAATATCAGACAGTGAGAATATAAACAAGACACTTGGCGGGTCAGCTTGTTTGTGTTACCAGGAGTTGGACGAGAGGTATAATATCAGTTTTGTCTTTGTGTATTCAGTGGAGAAAGTGCTTCAGGACTTATGGGGGGACTTGGCGGTGAAGGCAGCCTCTAGCTTCTACCAAAAAGGAAAGGGAACCCTTATATCGATGTTGAGCCTCCAATAAGATAGATTCAGGAATCAACTGGTTATCCATCAGTCAACAGAGTTCTTCAATGATGCCATAATTGATTGTCTCTCCACCCCCACAGAAGATAAACGGTGCACGATGGCACCCGGATGAGTTATTATCCATTTACGTGGCCTCTTAGCTTCTTGAAGAGTGTTAGTGATGGGGGTTGAATTGAATGATTGCCATCTCAGCTGCTTCATATTGTAAGACTGACACGTGTCTCAGCAGTGGGATGTGTTACCGAAGATACATTTATACAAGTCTTTCGTAGACTTTCGTTATCGAGGAGAGAGGAGTGATTGCTAAGAGAGCTGATTTATCATCAGTCTGATCCAAAGTGACACCTTTGCTATAAGCATTCAGTCTCGCATTCAGACGCATTTCTAACTTTCAGTAACCAAAGAGAAAAAGCAAGCTGCAGCCTGCGTTTCAAGCATATTGTTTGAGAACCAGTACATTGCCAACGTCCTCTCTGGAAAAATCAGACAAGGCAATGAAAACAAAAAAAAAAGAATACATTCTGTGCTCCAGCTGGAAAAGAAAGTTTGCGTCACCTTGAAAACTTGAAATGGTAATGATGTGAGATCCCAGCGCGGAGAAACACACACAGCACTTTTCATTACTTTGAAATCAGGTAAAAGGGTCAGAGTGTTCCTGGAGCGAAAGAGAGAACAAACATTTTGGTCATCTCGGGTGGAATCTGGTCAGGATCGCTCAGGCAGCTGGGTTTCACTTTTTTTCTGACCAGCAGTTTTTCTTTCTCCAAATTTAAAACCTTAATGCTTTTTGTCACATAAACATGTGTTGGTTTCTTTTGAGATACATTTTGGCTTGAACCATTCAATTTTGAAGTTGATGAAAAGCATTGTTTGCCAAAAAGCAGTAATTTTCTCCTTTGGGTTCCTGGGCTTTGAGCCTAATATACAGTTTGAACCTCAAAGTATACATATTTGAGTTTTCACCATGGAGCAACAATGCCCTCCTTCTGTATTGTTTGTCTCCCAGAAGACTTTTTGCTTCACGCCTGGGAATGCTTCCCCGTTCATCTATATCTCGTATGAAAGATACTTCAATTACCTTCCAGATTTATGGCAGTTTCCATAGTCATAATGGGCTCCATAACTCAGCAAAGATAGCCTTACAGTATATATGTTCCCATCTGGAACGCATCTATCAATTTGCAAAGGTAATGTGTGTAGATTTTCCCTCATATTTTACCAGATTGTTTGTCAGTGAGCTCATTCTGAACGTTGCATTTAGTTAGGTAATCGTGGAGAAGGAGCTGTCACACTCGACTCCTCTCCTAATTTGGCCGGAGGATACTCGTATGACGGCTCGTTTTCTGTGGATAATGTAGCAAAGCGGTGGTGTAAACGTCCTGGGAGAAAAACCAGGGAGGGAACCAAGATCCATGATCCATCTTGGCAGCTGTGGTTATTAGAGCGAGCATGTACTGGAGGTACCTTTAAGAGGTTGACGTGCATGCTATGGCTGTAGTCCTTAGAAACGTACACACACAATGACAGACTTCCACCCAAAATAAGGCTGAAACAGCATTTACTACTGGCAGGCAAAGTTAAAGTGATAATATTAAAAACATGTGGCGTGTAGAAAACATCTAGGTAGGGGTGCCAGAAAATGTCTGTTAAAAAACTGAAAAATACTGTCCGTTAATTAACATAAATAAACTGTAAAAAAAAAAATCAGTAATTATCTTTATATAATTAGCCTTTATTACTGTGATTTTACAAGAAATATTTTACTTTTAACATATATTTATTGTTAGAATAGTCATACACCATAAATCTAAGACCATTTACATATAAATCACAAATGAAACATGTAATTTTATGTTGCAAAAGCCCAAATTTTACATTAACTCTGAGAAGTTTTGCAAAAAAAATCTGTATTTTTACAAGAAATATTTGTAGAATTCCATGAAATCCTTTTCTTCTAACATACATTAATTGTTAAAATAGAGTCATAAACCTCTAAAAAACAGAATAATTATCTTTAAAAATGATAAAATAAAAGCTTAAATACAGAATTACGATTGTGATTACAAAAAATACTGTAAATCTAAGACCATTTACATATAAATCACAAATAAAACATGTAATTTTTACATTTTTTTTCTGTCATTTTGAAATACAGACAAAAAATGAAAAACAATGTGAAAAAAAAAAAAATGTTTTTTTTTTTACAGTGTAATGTTAGCCAGCCTCAGCCAGAGATGATGAAAAAGAAACTGAACGTCATATCATATCAATACGTTAAACTTAGCAACATGGTAAATAGTCTACATCTGTTATTTTAATGTGTCAATCAACATTTCCTTTATGCAAATGTTTCTAAACCTTACATAATACCAATAAAGGATGTGAAAGGAACTGGATTCCATAAGCAGATTCAATACTGGATTCGGATTTGATAAAAATACGACGGAAACCCCAACCCTACTTATCGGTATTGTTGGCACTGAACACAGACTGTAGCTATTTGTATATTTATTTTATATAACCATTCAATTAAAGTTACTATATGTGCAGAATTGTATGTGATTATTGTAGTATAGTAGTGTAAAAAACATAAGATTTGTTTTGTACCTTCTCTATTCCTTCGACCTGGCGATCTCAGGTGTTTGTGTGTATATGTGTGTGTGCATGTATATGGAAAAATCACCCTGTGGAAACACTATGGGGAAAAAAAATTGTGTCGAGTGGAAACACACTCATTAAATCTGTGTGTGTGTGTATGTGTGTGTGTGTGTGTGTGTGTGTGTGCGTGTGTGTTTGTGTGAGAGAGAGTGTGATGCCCCAGGGTTGTGCTCAGATGGTGTTTGGTTACTAATCTACACACACATACTGCACACACACTGTGTCCATCCCATGATGCACTTGTGTCAACACAGGCCTGATCAGTGGGCTACCTCCGGGGTCTGAAAAGTGAAGCCAATGCTGAAGTGCCATAAACCTGCATTCTTTCTAATGGCCAGCAGGGGGCGACTCCTCTGATTGTATAGAAGTCAATGAGAAAATGAGCCTACTTCTCACCTGATTTATTACCTCAGTAAACATTGTAAACATGAGTTTATGGTCTCAATCTCTAGTTTCAAGTCTTCTTCAATACAGCATGATGTTCATTTAGTAAATGATGGTCCCATTTAGAGTCAAATAGACCATAAAGCAGGGGATGCTTTAGGGCGTGGCTACCTTGTGATTGACAGGTCGCTACCACGTCGTTGTCCGGTCTGGGAGTTGTCCGTGTTTTCGTCCTAGAACTTTAACCTTTTCTCTACTCAAATGTTTTCAGAAACATCTTGTAGTGTACTGTTTATCTGTAAAATGAGAAATAATACTCCAATACGTATGATTATGAATCTCCAAGAGAACCTGATATGGAGAGGGCGAAGAGGAGTACCGTCAGCTTTTGAGAAGTGCCAGTACGCAAGAAAAAGTCATGGTACGCCAAGGAGAAAAATGTAGAGTGCCCAATTGTAATAACCGAAATTATAAGACATATTCACAGCCAACAGAAAAATGTGTCAGTCCTCACATCAACTTTGAATGATCAACACTCTCCGTGGAAACTGAATTCCCCCCCAGCACAAGCTGGATTAAAAACCATCGGAGGATCATTAGTTGCCTAGAAACAGGGAAGAAGTGTTGACTGGAGAGCATTACCCCTCTTCATCGGTGTTTCAAGTAGACCTTGATGGAATGATAATCTGAGGACTGCTAAAGGAACCTCTAGGGAATATACAGGGAGATATAAACTTGCCCTATACAGTGCTACATCTATATACCCAAGTTCTCCCACTCTACCCGGCTCCTCCACACCCTGCTATGGCTACTGGTGGCTGCTTGAATCTGATTCAATACACTAGTACTTGCCTATCGTGCTGTGAATGGCTTACGTCCATCCTACAACAAACTAACTCAAAATATTCTACTTTAAAATATAACATCACTTCATCATTTTATCCTTTATGTGAAATTATCATAATTAATTAAGCATATGAATTCTTGAGTTATGGTCACAGTGACCTTGATCTTTGACCTCCAAAATCGAATCAGTTCATCCTTGAATCCAATCGGACATTTGTACCAGATTTGAAGAAATTCGCTCCGAGATATCAAGAGAATGGGACGGACATAAGGTCCCCTTGACCTTTGACCTCCAAAATCTAATCAGTTTAGATGTCGCGTTCACGAGAATGGACCGGACAGACATACGTACGTACGGACAACCTGAAAACAGAATGCTGTCGCAGGTGCGGAGGCATCAAAAGTTGCTAATAGATCAAAGTTAGTGAAGCATCAGTTGAGAACCAGTTATATAATAATAAATGAACTGAAGGCCTAATATAATTTACTAACTCAAAAATGTGAAATAAGTGTTCAGTTCAAGTCCATCATCTCCACACATACCTGGATTATCTCCATGTCATTACATTACTCATTAACTAATATTGATCACTCGCAATGTGTGTAAACGGTGACACAATCACTGCATGTACACCCAGTGCCGACTAAAAGTCTAGATGCCTAAAAGGGATGGCCTAAATTAAACCGTCTATCTTGCTTATATAGCAATTATAAATTCCATCTACTAATAAATGCTGAAAGAAGCAGATAATGTGTCATTTCACTGTGAGAGGAACTGAACTGAACTTCAGTCTGCGAAGCAGAGAGCGAGAACACACCTCTGACAGAGACGCTGATTACTAATCAGCGCAGGAGTCACACTAATATGCTCTATCAGTCGGCTGATTTTCTACTTGTTGTTGTATGGAGGCTGAAGAGTGCCAATCACAGGAAGTTGTTTAGTAGGAGCTTGGATGTATAGTAAGAACGTATAATACTTCCATGAGTAGGAGTTTGTTAGTATTATTCACTTTATTCCTTGCCTGAACTAGGGCACCGTTTTAGAGCGGAAGTTACTTTGCTTTATCATCCTTTACTTGCCAAAAAAAACTGATTTTCAGGCGAGACAGTAACCATTTAGATTCCCAATATGTGATCAGTTTATCCAAATACGTCTATTTGGAAATTTACACCCACGTTTTTGGAGCTGTGAGGAGCTGCTGGCCATTCGAGACTGACCGGTCGGCGTAAAAAAAGCACGTCAACAGTGTTTTTGTAATTACTCTCACTGCTAGAAGGCGTAGGTACAGGTCTGCACTGCATGTTTAACCATGGTGTATTAAATAATAATAATAATAATAATAGTAAATTAAATCAAAAACCACCAATTTGGTGATAGTTCGATAGCTAGCAGACAGACATGTAGAGGTTATCAATAGTGCCTTTAAGTCAAACGTGCGTTTCTTTTAGATTATTGTGGAGTTTCAAAAAGCAATAAATAGGAAACTGTTTGCTGGCATATTCATTATGACAACTTTATAAGGTGTCTCATTGCTGCTTGTTCGGTAATTAATCAATTCATAAAAGCCTTTTTAGTTGACACATTTATTAACTGACTATAATTAAACTCTGTAGAAGCCTGTAATTATTTCAGTGGCACACTCTCGGCTCCATAAACAAGTGAAAAGATGTTGCTTTCGATGAGAAAGAGAATAAATCACTGCGAGCCACATTTCTGTAGCATTCTATTAGATGAAAATATACACCCGTGCGCTCTATTCCCTCGGCGGGCTCCTGTGCTCCAGGTCTGCTCTGCTAACTGGGTTAGCCGCAATGCAACAGCCTGCTGATGAATAGCCAGCAGTAGGTGTTGGGTAACGTGTCGGGGGAGAGCTGGTCCTGGGTATCCGTCATAATCATCACCTGCCGGGGAGGTCTGCTCTGGATGCTGACACTCCGCTGCTACACTCATCGCCGGCTGTGGCTTTATACCTTTCCAAAGGGGTGGCCAGATTTCTGGGGAAATTCTATTTTCATTAATAATATACTGTTCAAAATGGTAATTTTGAGTCTCAAGGGCTCTCAAACACTTGGCTGTTTTGGTATTATGTAACTATTTTGGCAATTTGTATTGAAGAATTTATGAATAAGAATGAATAAGATAAAGGGTAGGTTACTCTACAAATCAAACTATGCACACACGAAGCGGACCGAATCTCTGCTGGGCATAAACATGACAATGTAAGAACATACCAAGAGATGCAGCAGATCGTGAAATAGTCATGAAATTTAATGTATTAATTATATGTATTAAACATCTTTTTCGTGATGATCAGCACGAAATTCGTATGTAATCCACGTGATTTTGAAAAGAGAAGTATAAAGAGCGCGAACGCCACACAAGGAGGATGTCGGGTCAAAATGGGTGGGTCAAAAAACACAGAACTTTTGCCCAGGAGACTGCTGTTCATGTCTCGTCTGAGACCAGAAGTCAAAGTTGACTTATTTGTCACGTAACTTCCGTACTTACCAAACCGTACTTACGTACCAAGCTGCAAAAGTAGTTTGTTGCCTAACCCTAACCAAGTCGATCTTTCCCTAAACCTAAATGACTAGTTTTATTTTGAAAAGACTGGAGCGGAAATTGACACGTGCGTCACGTGTTGCTGGACATTTGTAGGAAAAAGCACGACAAATACATTGTTGAAAGTCGTGCTGAGCGCAACAAGAAAAAAAAGAGAAGAGAACTTATGTGCACGAATCAAATCAAAAAATAAAATTCTGTGACTATTTCACAAACTGCTGTGAGACTGTGTTGCTATATAAGAGCCGTATTATCTTTTTGAACTTCTGAGCACATGTCTGGAACTCCCTTATTATCAACGGTATACAGCAGGTGTGACTGTAAATCCTCCAACATTTAAGAGACAGCTCTGGTCACGGCCATAATAAGCAATGACATGATTCACCTTCCTCTTGTGGACCTGATTCTGTTTATTCTCACTCCATTCACAGTTTTGTTGAATACATTTCACGTAGACGCAGAGGTGCCGGCTGGCTGACATTTCACCTCTGCGGCGGAAACGTGTCCTAGATTCTACAACATCACCAGCTGGTCAGGATCTATCCTGCTATTCTAGCTCCTGATAGGTACCACGGTCTGTTCAGTGTAAGAACGTGTGAGACTCAATGTCAGAACTTGCCAGAGGTGTTATGGTGTGAAAACAGAGGCATGAAAACGGGAATCTTTGTCCATCTGAGTATTGATCTCACGACACAAAATCAGTACTCTCTGAGTGGTTTCAAGTCCAGCCTGCCACGTCGGGCAGATATCTAAATGAGTTTAAACGAAGCGTAGAACAGCTTGTCCACATCTGTTCACCTCATTCCGCCCTCTCCCCCTGGATCACAGTTTTTCTCCTACGTCTCATCTCATTTTTTGAGGTTTATTTTTAACCAAGTATGGCTTGGAATAGCTCACATCCTCAAATGGAAATTTGGGATGAACACAATGGGAACTTGGCTCCATCACTGTCATCCCCAGAGGGAATAAGTGACTCACGTAACGTCAACAGAAATGACTGCAGCCACACCAAAAGAAGAGCATGTGGGGTGAGAGGGATGTGGACCAAACAACAAAAAACCCTGATTTACGCCGACACTTGCTCATCTTCCAAACATCACACAGCGTATGTTCATCTTTGATCTTACTTTTTTTCGTTATGCAATTGTCGTTCCTGGAGTGATGAAAAGCACATGGCCTTTGCTTACATGTTCCCATTATAAAGTAATAACTTCCAAGCGGGACTCGCGGGCCCTAATCCAAATCCAGCCGAAGAGCAGGGCCATTAATCAAACCGTTACACCCAAAAGGGTTTTCTCTCCCGCTAGAGCAAATATATCTCACTATAAACAGACATGACCGTCCACAGTGTTTATATCCAATCAGGGTTAGAAATGTAGCACAGCCTCAGTCGCTGCAACAACAGACCAGTGTGTTTGGAATGGACGAATGTTTGAAATGCCAAAGGTATCGTTTTATCAAAAAAAAAAACTTTATCAGCTTATAAAGTCTTTATGGCTGACGTTGTGGCAAACAGATTTATTTCACATCAAACACAATACAAAACCAGGGCCATAGCTACCATTTGGAACAATGAAGCCGGTTCCTCTGTATTTTTTACAGGAATTTGGTGCGTCTAGCAACATAAGGGAAGTTGACTACTTTTAGGCAAGAAGTATATAGTGTATATATACAGTATATTAGGGTTGCCAATTGATTCAAATATTTATTCATGATTAATTGCAAATTAATAACACATTTTTTGATCTGTTCAAAATGTACCTTAAAGGGAGATTTGCCAAATATTTAATACTCTTATTGACATGGGATTGTGCAAATATGCTGCTTTATGAAAATGCATGTATATATTTATTACTGAAAATCAATTAACAACACAAAACAATGACAAATATTGTCCAGAAACCCTCACAGGTACTGCATTTAGCATAAAAAACTATTTTCAAATCATAACATGTCAAACTGCAGCCCAACAGGCAACAACAGCTGTCAGTGTGTCAGTGTGCTGACTTGACTATGACTTGTCCAAACTGCATGTGATTATCATAAAGTAGGCATGTCTGTAAAGGGGAGACTCGTGGGTACCCATAGAACCCATTTTCATTCACATATCTTGAGGTCAGAGGTCAAGGGACCCCTTTGAAAATAGCCAGTTTTTCCTCGCCAATATTTAGCGTAAGTTTGGAGCGTTATTACTAGAGTGTCACTAGTATGGCATGGTTGGTACCAATGGATTCTTTAGGTTTTCTAGTTTCATATGATGCCAGTATCTTCACTCTAGCTTTAAAACTGAGCCCGCTACAACCTAAAAATCACAATCGTGTGTGTGTGTGTGATGAACCCACAGAGAATTATCACCAACTCTGCAGTTCCCAAAAATAATGAGCTGAAAGATCCTAAAGAGTTGGGTGATAATTCTCTGTGGGTTTGCAGTTTAAAGCCACAAGCATGGAGTTAAAGTGTGGTTTTGTCACTAATTGCAGAGCTTTCAGTCAACCTTAAAAAGCAAAAATTCCAACTAAGCTGTTGACCTCTTGATGTCCTAATGAAGTATATACTAATAACACGTTCCACAGGGTTTAGCAGCTAAGACAGTTTCCACTTTGCTTCATTTCCCACCAAACCTTTAATTCCTCCACCGTGCACACATCAATGCTCGGAGATAAACCACCCCTACTGTACGTGCTTCATCCCATCCACTTCCCACATCATTTAAAAAAGTTCTGCGGATAAACATCGCTGATGCTGTGTGGTGAAAAACAAAGCAGAAAGACCCCTTGAGATATTTCCACTGTCAAGGAGGGCCAGAATGCAGAACGAGGAGCGAGCCCAGAGAGAGAGGAGAGGAGACACGAGGCCTTATATAGTCAGAACAAACTCATCCTCGGCTCAGGTAGCCAAACAGCTGATGCTGACCCTCTCGCTGATAAGCCACGAGAACTGATGAGCTGTTTTAGAAGATAAGAGGAAAGAAATGTCAAGAATCCCGAGCTCAGTGGGGAAAAACTGCTGTTTTTTTGAGAGAGTAGTTGTGTAAGAGAGAGAGAATTTGATGTTGAAAAGGTGAAAAGGAAACAGGGGACAGAAGACAGAAAACACACATAATCCAAATGAAAAACTGACCAGTCGACAAGCCAAGTTCTCCGCTTCCCAATCACAATAAATACACGCTCAAAAGGGGGGTCAAAGGTGAGATTTCCTGGCTGCTTTCAAACTCCGTCCTCCCAAATTCACGGAACCGGTTCAGATTCAGCCCACAAGTCCCATGACCTCTGTGGGTCTGGTGCCGCACGACGCCGGACTGTGGGATCTATGCCGACTTTTTTTTTTTTTTTGTAAAGTGACGGCATGTGTTTATTTATGTCTCCGTGGGCGGCAACAATGACACTGTAAAAAAAAAAAAAAAATCCTCTGAGGTTGTGTGAGAGTTGACACGCTCAGTCTCACATTTATTTTAACGAAGCTGGAGGATAAACAGTTCGGACACAAATGGAGGGAAAAAACAAGGCTGACTTGGAACTTTTCTGCCAGGACTTCAAATCCCTCCTTTGAGGCAGCAGTCCTCTTAAGTTGTGTGTTTTTTTTTCGCATGCCAGCACCACTTTTCTCTCAGTGCAGTGTAACAGTCTCACTCAGAAGGAATTACATTCAAATTCTTCCATTATGTAGTCAATTATAGTAACAGGTCTGCTCAAATAAAACACACACACACACTCAGTCTGAGCTTCGTTACAGTCCTGCATCACACACAAACTCGTCCTCCTCCTTCAAAAAAAAAACTTTCCAGGCTTCATCACTTTCTCTCTCACACACACACGGGAAACTCAATCAGGCATAGTTGTGGTTGCGGTCTGTCTATTCGGTAGACCCCATCCTCTAGTATCATACTCACCCCATTGCATTAGAAAGAAGTCCTCTGGCTCAGCTGACAAACCTCTGGAGCTTCAACATACGCTCTCATGCACATGGGAGTCCAACAAGGGGGTTTCCTCTTCTGGTTTCTTCTCCCCTCTTGTTTTTACCCTCCCTACCCCCCCTGTCTCTGGATTTAGCCGTATCCTTTTTTGGAACTGGAGGGGAAAGAGAAAATAAAAGTGTGTGTTAGAAAGTGAGTACGGGAAGCAGAGACGGGCTCATAGTAATTGCTCCCTGTGTGCCACACTGGGGACCTTCAGTGATACACCACTCTCACTCCAATCATCCCCCTTTTTCCCCCTCCCTCCTCTTCCTCCTCCTCCTCTCCAGCAGACTGTGCAGGCCTGAAGGGAGGCAGTCTGGACTGGGAAACCCCTGTTCCCCCTCACTGTCTTTCATTCTCCTCATTTCACATGACAGGATTTTGGATACTTGCATGACTTTGGCAGATCAGCTTTTGACTGCTTTATTTTTCCAAGAATGATGATGACATTTTGGTGAGGACAAACTGTCATGGGCATTTTCCAAAGGGGTCCCTTGACCTCTGACCTCCAGATCCAGACAGCCAATTCACTTTTGAATTAGGAGATTTTAGAAATCTGCATTTATTTTGCAGCCAAATCAAATTGTTTACATGATATTCAACCTTCATTTGCATGTCCTTCGCAAGCATGTCCATGAATATTTGATATGAAATATGAGCTTACAGTTAATTGCAACTCCTCCTCGGCATTAAGGAGTTGTATGTTTGATCCACGGCGAAACACTCGATGACTTCTTGCTTCTTCGCAGAATGTTTTGTTTGTACGCCCTCTGGCGTTTCAGAGAATATGTTGAGCATAAACGCCTTTATGTGTGCTCGTATAGTTCACAGGAACCAAGGCCCACACCATTGTGCTCCGCCCAAGTATGACCAAGGCTGTAGAGACTAGCTGGTGAACACAGTGGAGCATTTAGCAGCTAGAGCGAGAGATTTTTCTCAGGAATTGAGAGAAACCAAGTCAGAGCTATAGGCTAGCTTAAAGGTCCCATATTATGCTAATTTACAGGTTCATACTTGTATTTTGTGTTTTTACTAGAACATGTTTACATGCTTTAATGTTAAAAAAACCCTTTATTTTCCTCATACTGTCAGGTTGAATATGCCTGTATTTACCCTCTGTCTGAAACACTCTGTTTTGGCGCATTTCGACGGAATTACGATGAAATTGCAACAGAATTGCGTTGCTAGGCAACCTCTTGGGTCCATGTGTACTTCCTGTCAGTTGATGTCATTCACATACACTGCAACCAGGAATAAACTGGGACACATTTAGAATGTTTACGTTTAAATCTGTGTAAAGGGTCTAAATATTGTATATTTGTGACATCACAAATGGACAGAAATCCTGACAGCTTGTTTCAAATGCAGTTTCTGAATACAAACTGTGTGTATTTCCCTGTGGATTGAGCGTTTTGATACTTTCACAGTATTTATATAGGACTTAAGCCTGCTTTATAATAAAAAAAACATGAAAATCTCACTTTTTTATAATATGGGACCTTTAACTCCACTCCATAAATACTATAAGTAGAGTCAAACTGAAATTAAGTTACAAGGGCTTTGGACTATACGTCTTTTATAGCTTGTCTGTACAGTGCTGCAGAGACGATAGAACAGCTGGCAGCGTCCTACCGACTGAATACATCCTGTGATAGACACCAAACAGTCCAACAGGACAAAGCATGCTCAGGTCTCTGTCTCTTTAGAGCAAATGTGTGTGTGTGTGTGTGTGTGGGGGTTTGGATATGCATTTTTTCTCTGTGTGTAATGGAGTGGCAGGGCTATACGCATGTGTGTTACTGATGTGCATCCATGTACTCCTGCTTTCAAGTGCGTAGGTGTCCGCAGGTGTGTCTGTGTGTGTGTGTGTGTATGGCCACCTGCTGCGGTGGGTGGGTACACTCTGTCTTTGTTCTCGGCAGAGTAAAGCAGATGAAAACAAGCTGCTTCAAAAGGTCAGTGAAAGCTCAGACAGGATGGGAATAGAACCAACAACCACCTCTTTCAGCTCGGCTCCTTTCAGCTCCTTTACAAAAACGCCGCTATAGTTGAGCAGGGATAAAACAGCTGGTCTCTTTGACCCGTCCTCTTTAATAACCTGTATTGACACATTTCAAACACCGAAGGTGTGATGTGCTATTTGAAGTGTCCCTGACACATCTCTTGACGGACAAGAACGTTGAGATCGGCCAATTCTGCAAAACTGGATTACGTTCAATGTTGATGGTTTTTAAAAACACCAGACTTTCGCCCAGGAGACCGGCGTTCATGTCATGTGTGACACCAGAGGTCAACGTTGATTTATTTGTCATGTAAAATACGCCACTTTGGAGTTATTTTAAGCCAAACCACAATCTTTTCCTAAACCTAACTAACTAGTTTTGTTGCCTAATCCTAACCAAGTCGATTTTTTCCTAAACCTGATTAAGTAGTTTTGTTGCATAATCCTAACCTAGTCGATTTTTTCCTAAACCTGATTAAGTAGTTTTGTTGCTTAATCCTAACTAAGTAGTTTTGTTGCCTAATCCTAACCAAATCAATTTTTTCCTAAACCTGATTAAGTAGTTTTGTTGCTTAATCCTAACCAAGTCAATTTTTTCCTAAACCTGATAAAGTAGTTTTGTTGCTTAATCCTAACTAAGTAGTTTTGTTGCCTAATCCTAACCAAGTTGATTTTTTCCTAAACCTAACTAAGTTTTTTTTTGTGCCTAATCTGGTAATTTAGCAGTAAACCTCACTGACTAAACTAAACAAAGTCAAAACAAAGATAAATGGATTTCCAGCACCATAAATCCCTCACCGTAGCTTTACTGCGCAACTTTCCTGGAAAGTTTGGTTGACCTTTCAACCGGATGTTGGACCGATGTCGTTGGACGGAAAGGGCGAACCTGTAGAGGTGATTGGTTAATTCTTGTCACATGACCTTTGGTGCCCTTGCTGCACATTTTTGTAGCAATAAATACATGTGAACGGCGAAAAAATAAAAGGGCATCAGCTGCATATATCACCATCATACTGTATATGACAGTGCATCATGTTTTCTCCACTGGAAGGGCACAATGGGCCACCGTAAAGGGCATGTTTAAATGTTGTCTACTCTAGGGGCATCCAAGAGGGCACTTGTGCTGCATTTTTAGTGTGTGTTGGTCTCCTTCATCTCTATAAACACCACCACCTGCCCTTTCTCCTTCCATTCCATACACCTGCTTTATACCCTTCCCACTGTGGTCTAGTGTTTTGATGTGTGAATATCACATTCATTGGAACAGAGAGAAAAAGCTCCATTCTTCCACATTTGATCTTATATCTAATTAGACTGTTCCCTGTTCTCCATCTCTCTGTGCTCATTTCCATGTCATAGAGAGAGGAAGGCTGACACATCCGGAGCTTTTCTCTGCCTGCTCAGCATTTGCATCTCACATCAGAGCTCAGCTTCTATCAGCTCTGCTGGCCTCTCGCCCCTTTCTGCCTGAATCTCCTGCTTTGGTTTCCTTCCTTTTTCTGATTTTTCTCTCACTTGTTCCTTCTTATTTTTCTCCTGATTACTTCGCTGAATTTCTGATTTCCCAAAAACTTAAAGCTGCTCCAGCGACTTCGATAACTTCACTTCGTTAGTTAGAGTGTTGCGTTATTGCTTATAGAGTTGTTATGGAGAATAATTTAGCAAACCAGTGCCTATTTACTCATCCAGCAGACACAGAGCTATATTGTCTTCATTGGTCAACTAAACCAAACTCTTCAGATTCCACTCCAGCTCCGCTCTAACTAGCTTTGTTCGAGGGCTTGCCAACCTTGCTGTTAAGCAAATGTGTTACTTGGTGACATCATCACGTTACGGAAGAAAAGCCAGGACTTCAATCAAGGCTTTTCAGGCAGTTCAGGAGCAGTATTTCTGTGGAGGAGAGTGACTCCCTTTTGGTGTGGACTTTGTAACTTTGCAGACCTTTAATATGTACAAAAAACTATATAGCACACTAAAGGAAATGGAAAAAGCATAATAGGTCCCCTTTAACTTAATGTCCACATACTAGCCTACTAGATTTCTTCCAGAGCTTTCTGCTGCATCAAACTCCACAAGATTTGGCTAAAAGCTTGTCAAATGTATCAATAAGTATGAGTAATAGTAATAACAGAAATTTGAATTAAAAAAGAGGTTATTCAGATAATACTTTGGATACAGATAGAATGGCGGTATTATCTCATGTCTCATGTCACCTTCCGAATCAGTCAGTGTATACATCCACAGTGAGGGGGGAGGGTGGGGAAGTGTTCCTGTGTCTGGTTGCCTTCAGCGCTCAGACTGTGTGACTCAGGATCAATCTGTCTTTTTCACCATCATCACCATAAACATACACAGAACATGATTCTGGCAGGATGTACTGTATACCTATCTGTCTAGTTTATAAGACACCCCCTTGTTCCACTGGAAGCTGTCATACACACAGTGTGTGCTTGTATGCGTTGTCACGCACCGTGGGACTGTCACACTTAGAGGAAATTAATGTCTAGTACACGGAGACATATTTGTTGAACATGTACCCATGGCTCCCAGTGAAACAGGTTATCTGTCAGACTCCTGTAAACAACAATATGGCAAGATAATGAGAGTAGAGCCGAGTAATACCGCCATCATGTGGCCACAGTTGAACTCCCTGGATGCTGGTTTTGGCCTCATGTCTTGTGGTCGGGTCACGTTTCAGTTCAAAAACATGAATCTTGAGGACATTTTGAGTGCCGTCTGGAATACACCGTACGAGACAAGGAACGGAAAAGGCTATAAATTTAGTTATTTGGAGTGTCTACCAGCCTACAAAATGTGAAATTAGACGACCCAGTTGGTGTTTTATGGGCTTTCTATATCAGAACACATGTGATTCAACAAGCCATTCAGATTTGGCTCATTAGAATATACCATCCACAGCTTAAGAACTACCTTAGCAAAGGTGCACCATATTTTTCTCTCAAGCCAATCAGAGCAGACTGGGCTTTTTCAGGACGGGGTCTTAAAGAGACAGGCGCTAAAGCGGAGCGTTTCAGACAGAGGGTGAATACAGGTATATTCAGACAGACAGCATGAGAAAAATAAAGTGTTTTTTTTAGTACATTAAAGCAAAACATGTTCTAGTATAAACCCAAAATACGAGCATGAACCTGGAAATGAGCATGATATATCCCCTTTAATATAGCACTCTCAAACATTTAAACTGTATTTGGGAAATTACAGAACTTACTCCTGTTCCTCCTCACACAAAGGAACAGACACCGGTCCTGCTGCTGGGTTGATGCCCTTCTACGGCTCCGTCCAGTCCTCCTCGTGTAACGGCTGGTCTCCTGGTATCTCCTCCCTGCTCTTGAGACTCTGCTGTGGAGACACAGCAAACCTTCTTGCGACCGCACGTATATGGATGTGCCATCCTGGAGGAGCTGGATTACCTGTGGAACCTGATTGGGGGTTATCTTGCGGTTGCCTCTCCATCGCACCTGTTATCACTTGCATTTGTACCGAAGCAGGTGAAAGGGATTCACAATCACTTGTGCTTCCTAAATGGACAGATTGATATCCCTGAAGTTTCACTGACTTGGTGTTACACTGTGATGATGAAGTGTTCCCTTAGTTTTTTTGAGCAGTGTAGATTAATGCTGTGATATCAGACTCAGGTAGACATTACTCCTCTACATCTTTACATAGACAATAGTTGATGATGATATATTAATGCGTTGGATATCTAATTTAGAACATTTAAGATGAAAAAGGCTGCCATATACAGAATAAATACCAATTTTGGGTGTTTATGCATTTCAATAAAAAAAAAAACAAGGCAAATTCTCTTTTTATGTTACTTTTTATTGTACTAAAACACTGTTATAACAGCATGTGAGTTGAAATCAAATGACTCTTTGTGCTTGTGTTTGCATAGCTGACAAGAGACTGCATGAATGCTGAGTCACTTAGACGTGGCAGTCAACTTCTTGGCTCTGCGAGCTGCTCCAGACTTCCTCTTCGCTTTAGGCTTCCACAGGGGACGACGGGATACATTTTTGCTTCCACTCTTTGCATTGAACCGACGACTGGAGGGGGGCGAAACACAGATGCAGAAGAACAAGTTAATACGTGCAAATATTGAATCTCATTGGCTCAGTGATGTAGGGGGACACTTTGTGTCAACTCACTTGATCCTGTGTGCGTCTTTGAGAGGGCACCCTTTGCGTTTGTGCTCCACGCTGCCACAGTTGAAGCAGCCCTCTTTCCCTTCGCCGCGTCCACACGGGTGGTCTGGGAGGGCGCAGCGACCACAGGGCTGGCAGTGTTTCCAAGCTTTAGAGGGAAGACAATTCAATAAATAAACACATTAATACAAGACAAAAGGTAAAGTAGTGAGGTGAAGACTTCTGCTAGTCTCGACAAGTAGCAACAATATCCCATTTACATGTTATTACTGTATCTGATGTGATCGTGCAGACGTTTACTTACATGGTTTCACACATTTCTCACATGTAGAACAATGCCTCCATTCTCGGCCGTCCTGGAGACACAGAGAGAGAAAGCACAAGTTGAAACACGTGCCTTTATTAGAGTAAATGGAATGGATGTAGTTGTGGTTTCACACCTTGGATGGGCAGACGTTGCATTTAGCACAGTGCTTGTTGAGGGACACGACGAATCTCTGACATACGGAGCAAAATCTAAAAGGAGGAGAGAAGAAGACCTTTTAACACAACTTCAATATAACTGATATGTTTCTTACAGCTGGACATAGCTCCATCTGAAATGTGTCCCTAATATGGAGTAGTGAAAGTTTGTATCGAATGCTCCGTCAGATTATTTATAGAGTCTTTGATGACGTACCTCCTGAATTACAGGAAGTCATCATAATTTACGCTAACTTACTTATTTCATTTAAGTTCTTGTAGTTTGTTATTACAACCTTTAACACCGTTTACTCCTCTTTTGTTCCATAAACAAAAGAAGAGCTACGAAAAAAAGTGTTTATATTCCTCAAAGTAAGGAATGGAAAAGGTGGATTGCAGTTGAATCTACTGGTATTGAACTAACACAGTAATAAAAAATGACCAACGATACTCAGGCCAAATAATTCTACCCCATTTTAATATTAGAAGGATAAAGGATATGCACCTAAAAGTAGATTCAGAACTTGGAAAATCAGTAAATGCAAGGGAAAATTCTACTTTCTAAAATCTAGTTCTCAGATGTATTTACAAAAAAAAAAGTGCCCAGTCGGTGTGTTGATACCTGTAGCCCTCCTCTTTGGGCAGGACGACATCGCGGGGTGGAATATTAGTGAAGAGTCTGACAGGAGACTGCTTCCTGCCCGTCTTCCCGTGTTTGTACAGAGGATGGTTGTCATAGTCCACCTGGAAAACAAACCAGATATTGACTACACTGTTTAGAGTCCACTAGGAAACATGGTGGTCCAGTGATAGTGTAATGCTTTAAAGATGCAGCCTGTTAGTTACTTTAGAGTCTAATAACATTTACACCTAACACTTATACAGCTAACTCTCTATATAGGAATAATTAATTACGTCTGTATTAATCAACGGCTACAAGTGATGTGCTGCCTGTATACCTGGTAGTCCAGCATGGTGAGCGAGGGGAGACACTCCAGGATGCGAGGCTCAAAGAAATATGGGAAGATCCACATCATGGGCACGTCGGTGCTACTGCAGTCTGCACACAACAACAACAACAACAACAACAACATGTGGATGTTAGCTTCAAATACTGGAACACTTCATTTAAAAACAGACTAAAAGTAGCAGAGCCATTCAAATATTTTATATTTTGATGCAATTTGTTGGTACAAGAGGTTAAAGCCGAGTATTATTACCCGACTGTGCAATTTTTCCTCATCACTACAGAGCTTTTTAGCCTCTTTTAGCTCATCGATTTGGTTTTATGGCCAGTTTGCTATTTTGGTTCGCTAATTTCTTTAATCTGGTTTCCAACAGGCAGCTGATAAAGCCACTGTTCACTACCAGCTCAGCCCCACACAGCAGACAGACACATCTGGAGACTAGCTGGCGAACATGTAGCGGCTCAAAAGACGTTTTTTTCAGGAGTTGGTGGAGACCAAACCAGAGCTAAAAGGAGAGTGAATATCGGACATGACTCCAAATGAATGCTAATGTTCCACTTCTGCTAGGAGTGTAAATAATCAACTGTTCACTAACGCATTATCGCAATATCAACTTTATACAATAACATGTCATTTCAGGGTTTACGGCTTTTTCTGCTGCCCCCTACTGGACAGAAAAGAAATTAATTCTACTTTAAATATAAGTGACCAAAAAAACTTTTTACAATTTTTTAACCTACTGGTCTGTCTGTATTTAGTGTGTGTGGTATTCACCCTATAATGTCCTCTGTGTTTTACTGTTTTTAAGCTGCCTTACTGCAGTGGAACCACAAAGATCAGAACTAAATATAGCACGGAGCTGAACTGTCTGTTGAGAAATATAATGAGAAATGTAAAAGGATAAGAGCTCCACAGTGACACTGACCAGAACTCTGCAGCTTCCTCCATGTCTGTGAGATCAGAGAGAACGTGTTGGCCAGAGGCTTCACCAGGCCGCCGAACGGAGGGTCGGCCACCATCACCACCTTCTGGCCGTCGCTCTCTGCGAGGAAGGCCTGCAGGACGCCACTGGACGTCTAAGAAGAGAAGAAGCTCTTATTACACTGAACTGCAAATCAAAAGATTATGAAACACACAAGTGTTTTAACTCTTACCTCTCCATCAAAGAAGTGATGGTTGAACATGTTGTAGTGACAGAATTCATCCTGGCTGTAGAACTGAGCGTATCTGAAACATTAGGAGAAAAAGACATAATGTGTATTCAACATTCAGACATCTTTCACATGTCTCTTGTTCTGTTTCCTTTGTCTGAAAAACCAGAGCAAAGTGTGAACTTCTCTACTGTACATACACACACAAAGTTAGCAAACACACTCCAGGTGTGTATCCAGGTAACAGCGAGGTGTCGGCGAGCGCGTGTTGCAGGCTGAAGCTTGCACGAACACACCCTGTCTCGGTTCTACTCCGCACATTCTTTACACAGACAAACAGCAGAGACGCAGCGCAAAGACACCTCAGGTAAGAAACGCTAAAAATATGATTTAATAATGCTAACAGAACAGAATTTAGACTGTCTGTGAATATGCATTATGGACATAGTGCTGTTACCGCATGTAGAGGTCTAAAGGTTGACTCCCTAGTAAGTAGGGGAAAACTGGGTGTTTTGCAGCTGTATATATATATACTGTATATACATGAGCAAAACTGAATGCTAAACATACAGACAGCTGTGAGAATGACTTTGCTTTTTTGGTTTTTAGTAAATCTGCAGATTAAAATGAGCCCATGTCCTAGACAGGGTTTTTGCAAAAAGCTTGGCATGACTCAGATCAGGTTATAACAGATTCTTCAAAAACCTGAAGAACAGGTCTACTGTGTAAACACAGCTTAAGCAAATATACAGAAAATGCTTTGGACAGTGCAGAAGGAGAACATCTGTCAGGTAGAGGTTTAATATACGTTTCAGTTTTCAGAAATGGCAGAAAAAGAGGCGTTATCTGGTGGTAGCAGTCGGTCAGCACAGAGTGGACTCGCGGCGCCCTCTGCAGGCAGCCACAGCGTACTGCAGGACGGACTGAGCTTCACTCCACTGGACTCTAAGGACGACGGGGCTGTCCAGCCTTTCCCCCGCTCTCCAAAACTACAGAGGAAGATCGCCAACGCTGCACGGCCCTCTCAGGTAAACATGTGTGATGACGAAAGCGAGGAAGTACTCACACATGCATAGCTTAGTGATGGGAATCATTTCACATACAGTATCAACTGCATGGACTCAAAGTCAGACATGTACTTTACCCATATGTGCACTGCACTCTGACAGGCTGGGTGTGCATGCAAGATGGTCTAAGTCCAAATATGTACAGTGAGCCTTCTTAATGACTGTGTCCGTGTTAACAGTAATTGAAATCAAAGCCGTGTGACTTCTTTTTTTGAGTGCTGCTCAATGAAATGGCGCCAAAAATAAACAAAACTGCACATAAAAATGTACAAAACACGAGCAAATGAAGAAAGCCCTTTGACCACACGCGCATGGCATTTAGAAAAAAAAACACTGAAAGTAAAACGGGAATAAAATAATAAAACTAGAAGTGCACTCGGAGAGCGCAGACCTCCGCCAAGGGCAGGTTTTCGTGTACTGTACGTCGCTGCCTAAGTTGAATTATGCCAATACTAGTGTCTGTAACTGTGCAGGAGCAGCTGTCCAGACATCTGGAGGAGCTGCAGGCAGAGAGGACCAGGACTGAGGCTCACATCCAGTCTCTGAAGAAACGCAAGGCAGATCTCTCTGTAAGTATGGACCAGAAGCTCACATATACAGCTGACATATATACAATCCTTCTGTCACCATCCGGCCCTGATGCTCTCCCATGTTCCTCCCTGAAGAAGAGCACAGAGGTGATGAAGCAGCAGGTCAGAGAGCGCTTCGAGAACATGCGGCGTGTCTTGGAGCAGGACGAGCAGGCCGTCCAGGACACTCTGGAGGTGGACCTGAGACAGACCAGGACCAAACTGGACCAGGTTCTAAAAGACTGGAAACACCACCAGGACCGGGTCGCTAAGAGCATCGGCAGCATCCAGAGAGCGCTGAGCAGCAGCAGCGGCAGCACCGCGGCAGAGGACGAGGAGAAGGAGAAGGTCTGTGCGCTAACTAACACCGTTTCAGAATAACTGAAGCTGTTTTTTCATGCTGGTTTTAATCCGTGTTTCTGTTTTGTGTCATCTCAAGGGTCAGTCTGAGAATCTGAGGTAAAGTACTGCACCGTTAGATGAAGAGTTTACTACTTCACACCTCTACGTCTCATTACTAATCTCTGTGATCGCTCTCGCAGCGCGAAGAAGCCGAACGCCTCGGAGGAGGAAATCCGACTGAATGAAGAGAGATTTGAAAAGCTCCTAAAAACATTATCCTCCGTCTCCAGACACCTGAGAGCTCAGCTGCAGAGGAAGACTCTACTGTTAGGTACTGACGACATTGATTTCTTATTATATCAAGATAACTCATAAAGGTTTTAGGGAGCATTCTTAATCTCCGAATTCTCTGTCTAACTTCAGATTCGTCCCCCGTGGTGATTGACAGGCAGACTTGCCATAGCCAGATCACGGTGACCTCAGAGGGGCGGGGCATGTTCTTCTCAGGCTCCGCCCGTTCCGCTCCGGAGCATCCCCTCCAGTTTGACAAAGTGTCCTGCGCTCTGGGCTCGTCTCCGGTAACAGCCGGCGAGAGTTACTGGGAGGTGGACGTCCGCTGCTGCTCTTCCTGGGCCGTGGGCGCGGCCTACGCCCGCCTGGACAGGAAGGGCCGGGACAAGGGCGCCAAACTGGGCCGAAACAGGAACTCCTGGTGCGTGGAGCTTCGGGACGGCCGCCTCTCCGCTTGGCACAACGACCGGCACGTGGCGTGCCAGGGCGTCGGGCAAGCGCCGCTGGGTAAGGTGGGAGTGTGGGTGAGCTACGACAAGGGCCAGCTGATGTTTTACGACGCGGACACCATGGTGGTCCTGCAGAGGTTCTCGGCGGCCGTGACGCCGGTGTTCGACAGGGCTCATCACCAGTTCACCGAGCCTCTGTACCCGGCCGTACGCTTCCTGAAACCAACAGAGAACCTGATGTGTCCAAATCACCTGGAGCTCTGTCACCTCAACACTCCGTGATACTGCAGTCTCACTCCAGAGACTCCATCTGAATGTCTTGCTATTGATGATGTGTGCAGTCTTTTTCTGTCCCTACATATACAGCGTTACAGTAGAACACATCATGATACGTGAGAACAAATGAGACAAACTGACCTGAAGTCAATGTCCAGCAGCAGACTCTGCATCGGCTTATGAATCTGCTCCAGGTTTCGCAGCTTGATCAGCTCCTGAAGTCTGGCACAAACAACAACAACAACAACAAGTATTGACTAAAAACTTCATAAAAAAATGATTTCTAACGGTGTTTAAAATCTCAGTCATGTGATCATTTTGTTACTATTGGCCAAACTTCTGTGTATTTCCGCTGTATATAATGCATAAAGTTGGCTCCCTGTGGCTTTTTAAAAATGGAAATGAATAACCTTTTTTTTGTTTACATTTTCATTTTTATTTATCATTGTTGTAGATCTATGGTACGACGGTACGACGGAGTATTAGGGCCACATTGAGGAAAAAATCAATAAATAATCTGAGATATAGAATAGAATAAAGTCATAATATTACACGAATAAAGTCATAGGTTTACGAGATAAAAAGTCATAATATATTTGATAAAGTCATAATATTATGAAGTAGTAATTTTTACGTGTTATTTTCTTTTTTTTCATAAAGTTATGACTTTATTCTCGTAATATTACGACTTTTTTCTCGTTAAGTTATGACTTTATTCTAGTAATATTACGACTTTTTTTTCGTAATATTATGACTTTATTCTCGTAATATTATGACTTTATTCTCGTAATATTACGACTTTTTTTTCGTAATATTATGACTTTATTCTCGTAATATTATGACTTTATTCTAGTAATATTACGACTTTTTTTTCGTAATATTATGACTTTATTCTCGTAATATTATGACTTTATTCTCGTTAAGTTATGACTTTATTCTCGTAATATAATATTAGAACTTTTTTCTAGTTAAGTTATGACTTTATTCTTGTAATATTACAACTTTTTTTTCATAAAGTTATGACTTTATTCTCGTAATATTATGGCTCTTTATTTATCATGTGCACAACAATTACAACAAAGCAGTAATTGGCAGTGAAAATCTCAGGTCTCAGGTTCCCTTCAACAAATGCTTATTAAATATGTATATAAAAAAAAGGAAAATCACACAAGTAAAAGCAAAATGAGAATTTCAAGACATAAAATAGAAATAAATAAACTCCGTATCTCCCTCACCTGGGTGTGCCCACACACAGCACCTTGGTGTATCCCAGAGCGGCCAGGGAGTCCAGCAGGAAGTGGGAGCTGCGGTCGGTGAACAGGTACTGGGCGTTGCTCTTCTTGTTGTCCAGAGGACGCAGCAGCACGCTGGGCCTCCTCAGCTGAGCCGCGGACACGGCCGTGATTCTGTGGGAGGAGTGGGCGTCGTACTCCGCCGGCAGCAGCAAAAGCTGACAATTCTGACAGAGCTTCTTCTCATGCAGCGGGAGGGAGGCAAACTTTCTAGACCTGAGGGACAAATTAAAAACCTTTTCAGAAAATGTCACTTAATAATTAATATGCTCACTTTTTGTACGGGGGGTTCTGAA